>NW_027124699.1:0-5286 GCF_001457755.1 Trypanosoma equiperdum | reverse complement strand
CGAAGTGGATTTTAACGTTCCCCCCCCCCCCCCATCCCTCTCTTTCCACAACGTCAATCATCCCAAAGCCAAGTGTAAACGGTCTGAGGGCAGGTTTGTGATACCTGTTTCTGGTTTCATCGCCAAATAATGGTAGAATTTGTTCATTAGAAGGGAGGTGTTGTAAGCATGGCTGATGTGCAGAGAATTTGCACCCTGCGTTGATGGTTTATAGCTTAAATTTCCACGCAGCCCACAAGGCAATATCTTTTCCTAGATTCCCTCCGAAAGTGCGCTTAAGTGAAACGGGTGATGCGGCTTGGTTGTTGAAAGGGGCATTTCATAACGCAGAACCTGGGTAAAATGGCATCCCATTAGCTTTTCCCCAATCAGGTTGTGGCCGAGTTGGAATGCGAATAATCGAGCTGCACCAACAGGGCGAGAAGCAGCCACACAGTTCGGTAAATTCTGCGTTGCCGACCGTTGTCACTGCATCGCAGAGTGCATACAATGGAAGCATTCTGTATCGGCCCGCACGTCATTCCTCAGCTTGGGAAGCGCACCTAGAGGATCTTCTTTCTTTCCATATGCAATGCAGCCGGCCACTTGGTGGCAATGCCGGCGGTAATGACCCGTGTCGCGTCCCAGTGGCCTTGGTGGCTGTGTCATCTCAGAGTTTTCCCTATTTGCCAAGATGGTTGAAGAGCGAAACAGTGAACAGTAGCCAGTGCACAACAAATGTAGTAACCATATAGGGCGGTACGCTGCTCGCTAACTGGCCTCTGAGCAAATTCTCCTCTGTCGAGGCGTTTTGTGCTAATGACAGAAATTACCGTCTGTTAAACTCGCCGTTATCCCCTCATGCAGCTCCAAGAGGAGAGAATTTGGGTGAGTGACGCACGCAACGCATGTTGATGCGGGACCTTGTATAAGCTCCCAAACCTTTCATAGGGTGTTTTACAACCCCTTTGCCCCAAGTGTTTGTTTTAAATTTTCACCAAACTTTCTCATAACCCAAAAAAATCGTTTCACATATTTCTTCCCCCGGAAGGAAACGCAGTAATGGGAGAGGCATAAAATGTTCCTAGTAGCATAAGGACATTAAACGAATTTTCTGTAACCATGCTTTGCTAGAAATATTACTCATTCGGGAAGAAAGAGACGACAAGTGTCACAGCCTAAAACGAGTGGCTGCGATGCACAAATGCAACTCAGACGATGAGTTGCAACCGGCATGTCGTCCCACCCCATCCGACGATTCAATGTGTGGGATACGGCGCGCTCGTCTCTCGCCAACTCATTTGTCGACAAGGCTTGCTTTTTTTCGCAGGTTTGCCACTCTGTTCACTTGTTGTGCATTCTGTCGTCTGCGCCTTATTTGATATGTTGGGGCCAAAGGCGCTCCATGGACAACATTCCCATGGGCACTCGGTTGTCCATTGCAACGCTTTCCCCGAATGTAAAACACGAGGGTCACACATGTTAAAACGAAGGGAGACCGTACGCCTAACTGGATTTCGCTCTATTTTCGGCAAAAACTAAAAATGTTATGGGGTGTCGCAAGTTCGGGTGTCTGTGTGAAAGACGCCATCGTTCCGCATATGGCAGTGGCCTTCGGAGCGTACAGGCGGCCGCGTGAGTTGCTCCCTTTTGGGGTGTGTTTTTTGGGAGGGAAAACGCCCGCAATAAATCTACGCTGCACCGCATTACAGGGTTGACGCTACGCTCGGGTCCCATATGCATGTATAAGTATGCATTTATTTATTTGCGAGGTTCTTCTTTGGGAATGACGCTACACTCCATTGCGCTCTCTTGGGAGGGGCTCAGCGCTGCGATATGACCATGAATGGATGCCAACCCGACACATCGCAAATGTAGCCGAATGATCATGGCACAAGTTAATTTAACCAGTAACTAGCGGGAGGTTTATTGAGAAAACGTGTACTGTCCCTGGGGTGTGGTGCACGGTTGATGTCATAGTGCCGACGGAATGAATGGCCCGCATGGCAACCATTTATTGCACCTAGACGGGCTCTTCCACACCTGGTGCGGTGCCGAGGAATGTTCATTACCCGCCGTCGTGGTTGTGCTGGAAAACATCACGTGCGTCGTTGTTGGCGACACGACGCGGTTGCCGTAAGGTCATGTTGTACCCGTTACGTCTGGCGTACACTACGTGCTGTTAAGTCCCCTTTCATTCTTGGGTAATCGCACATTCCCCCCAAAAAAGGAAAAAAGTTAGTAACCGTTGGAAAAAAAAAGGCCGAAAGCAGATGACACGGCGTGATGTGAACAGGTGTCACCGCAGCGCCTCAGTGAAGTGCCTTGTGTCTTTGTGGGGCCGGCGGTCCGCCGGAGACGATCAAGTCCCGATTAGCGATGGCGAGTGGAACAGTGGTAGTGACGAAACTGTGGAACAAACTCTGGATTCATGCCGGAATTTGTTGGAAACCTTGTGCCAAATGGAGCGCAGTGCAGTCACTCGGGGGTGGGTCGCGCCGTTTCAACGGCACAAAAAAACAAAAAGAAAGGTGTGGTTTACTGCGGTGTCGATTGCATCGTATCGGATGCATCACAAAGTGCCAACCAAACTGGACATAGGCAGGTGGCAACTGGCTTACACTCGCTACCAATGCTCAGAAAGTGTGAAGCACTCAAGAGACCATGCTTAACTGTAGAGGATACGAATTTTGGCGTACAACAACTTGCTGAACTGTATCTTCTTAAAGAATTGCATGCTGGATGCTGCTCCTACCCATCGTTGAATGTGTCCTCCCTGGAAGGGCTTCTACCATTCGCAAAGCCGTCCCTAAACGACGAATACGGTGACAACGCTGGTGGTTGCTGTACCCGCGATGCCGCTGCATTGAAAAGGCTTGCACTCTCTAATTGCACAAAGCCTGTAAGCGTCAGTGGAGTTCAGCGGTTTCCAAACCTCAAAATGTTGGGCTTAAGCCGCTCGTCTGCTACCGACCGCCCCACAAGGGAACTGCATGCGTGTTGCTACCGGAAGAAGTTGGACCTCAGTTGTTGCGAGAATCTAACTTGTGCGTGCTCCCCTTCAAGCGTTGCGGCACTCGAATAATTAAACCTTATTCGCTGCGGAGCCATAAGACAAGGAATAGGGGTTCTCGGATCACTGCCACACCTTCCAGTTCTTGGGCTTCAAGGCAAGAGAATTAGCAATGAATGCGTTGAGGGTTTTGGAACTGAGGCAGCTCATCATGGATGGGGGCACCTTCAGTGCAACTTAGAGCCCCAAGTCACTTTAGAGTCCCACTGTTGATTGCGGTGGCACTCGTATTAACGTAGCATCGCTTTCCAGTGCTGAGACGCTTGAGTACTTGCGCCTCAGAAATTGTACTAGCATTACCAAGGGGTTCGGCTCTATTGGGAGACTACCGCGGCTGAAAACTTTGAATCTGAGTAGAGCAGCAGGGAACACACAATCGTTTACAGAAATAAACACCTCGCACTCGCTTGTAGCGCTTGATCTTTCCTACTGCACGTGCCTTACAGATATCTCCTTACTCCCTGAAATCAAAATGCGTGAAGAGCTGAACCTTGACGGCTGCAGAAACATCAAGAGTAGTTTTTACGCGCTTGGTGCACTACCACAGCTTCACGTTGCTGAGTTGAGTTATACGAGTGTTGGAAGTGAGGGCGCATATGCGCCCTCAACAGATGCTACTCCCTGATTGTGTTATCACTTTCATACTGGGGGAATCTGACGGATATAAAACCACTTTCAGCACTCGATACGCTGGAGAAAGTGAACCTTTATGGATGCCAAGACATAAGAGGAGGGTTCGATACCCTTTGTAAACTCCCTAAGCTGAGCATCCTGGACTTGAACAATACGCCTGTTTCCATCGATGACCTTCAGGAGCTTGGCACACATGGAAAAGTGAAGGAGCTGAGACTTTCTTCTTGCAGTACGCTAATGGAAATCACACCGTTTGGCCGGGCAACGTCGCTCACAATATTGGACCTCTATGATTGCAGAGCCGTGAAAGGTTTTGAGGTATTGCTGGAATCGTCGCGGCTATCATCTGTCACCTTGAGCGGAGCCTGCATCAAACCCGCCGTTAGCAAGGCTCTGGAGGCGAATAGGGTACAAATGCAACGGGGAGATTAAACTCTTGCTTAAAGTGCCGTCACATTTGTTGAATGTGGAAAAGGAAATCATGTATTACCGAGTTCTGTAACTCACAGAGCCTCGTTGCAGCTACTGCAGAAGTGCTTTACATCGTTGAACATCCACAATAATACGCAGCATGCACGCGGGGTGGTGTGAATGGCAGGCCCCCCAGAGTTTGAGGGGGAGAAAAGGCTACTGTGCCACCATGCCGTTCGAATGGCGGCTGCAGAAGTTACCATAAAAACTTTATCAATAAAGAAATTAAGTATTAGTCCAGGATACCGCCCGTGAGGGCCAGCCATTCCTTTCACCAACTGGCCTCACGCACGACGGCCGTATAAAGTTACGGCCTTTTTTTTCCTCACGTCACGTAGAGGACGTAGACCGATGCTCACGTGGGCAACGAAAAAAACAACACAGTTTCTCAGCATTTTGTCATAGCTTTCACTTTTCAGGAGACCGAGCAGTCGGCTGTGAAGGCTTTGCCATCGCCTCGCTTCACCGTTTCACACATATATACAGCACCCCTCTACACGTGGGAAATAAGTGAAAAATACGCGCCTCCTCTGGGGGCGAAGCGCATCTGTATGAGGCGTGGGATTTGGAACAACGCCTTAGAGGAAAGGGTTTTATTAATCTCGACGTTGATTTTGTCTTTTTTTAGGAAAGTACCCGTGAAAGGAGTGCTCCAACCATACCGAAAGTTTTATACATCATCTCCCCCGAACGTTTCTGAGTGGAAAAGGGCATTAGAGGTCAGTTTTGGAAGTAGACTTAAATTTTTCTTGCGAATGTAAGCTTCACAGATATGTCAACGGCAACTCCACAGACCATTCTGGATGTAGAATGGACAAAGGCCTTGACATAAACAAAAGCTTTTGTATAAAGGAGGGAACAAACCCCATTTTCAATTGGAAATGGTTCGTCGCTAAGAAACTTCACGTCGCACGCAGACGGTATGTTGAAATTGGAAAATGGGGAGTTTCAAGTATTCTTTGAAAATAAGGAAGTGAACTTCATTTACCTACGGAATTCATTGGTGTATTTCAATATGCCCCAAAGCGCTGCATTTTTTACGGTCTTTTGAAGAAGCCCGAGTGTTGTTTTGAAATAAATGAATGGTGCTTGAGGAAAATAAATCAGTTCTATTCCAGAAGTATGAAATG
>NW_027124703.1:389-1677 GCF_001457755.1 Trypanosoma equiperdum | reverse complement strand
TGTGCGATATATTTGACGGGGGGAATGCGGTGGGTGACATACAATGTTTGCACATCCCTTGCGCTCCTCACTGTTTGTTTCGCAAGTAAGCAGATATCGTAAGCCGTGGATCAATACTTCCTCACGAAGAAAAAAAAAAAAGTTGGCTTGAAGGCGAGCATCGTACGCATGGTAGTATCCCAGTGCGGATGGCGTCTTTAATGTTTGTTAGAAGGCCCTGCGTTTGAAAGATCTTTGCTGGTAGTTTAGTCCTCGACGATGGCGCATAGTCGCCGTACTTTCGTAGGGTAATCGATATACCGCACGCATCTTCGAAGTCTTCGCTGTCGCTACACTTCGCTTGATAGCTAATGGTACAATTATCGTCACCACCACGAGTAGCAGCGAATTGGCTATTATTTAATATTTATTATTATTATCCTAACTAATATCCAAAAATACATCAAATATGCAAATTAGAATAGCACCCATTTATTACACCAATTATCCCTTACAGTTTGCGTTAATAGGCCATTATGATACACACTTCACATATTTATTATTTTTTTCAATTTTCATTAGAAAGTGTTAAAATATATTGTATTCATCAAATTCTCCAAAAATATCAAATATCATAAATTTCATAAAATTCATAAAAAACTCCTTAGAATAATTTAATGCTGAAACGTTACCAAACTCAAAAATGCAGGAACAATCAGGGGGGTTGATTGTTTGCTAGAAAACTGGAATCTTTGCATTCTGTTTCTTCCCATTTGCATTCAGGAGCCTTGGTGCATTCTGGTTCCAACTTCCCTTTGCATTTCTCCTCTTTCTTTTGTTCTCCTGCAGCTCCTTCTCCTGCTCCTGCTGTGTTTGTCTGTCCTTCTCCATCTTGAGGGTTGCATTCCCCTTCTGTTTCAGATTTTCCATCTTTTGCTTTCCATTTGCATTTATCTGCATTGTCGCATGCGGTTTTGTTTTTTTTGTGTTTTTCACACGCTTTTGTCTAAGATGGGTCGACTTTGTCCGGCTTCGGTATCTGGTCCTTGGTGTCTGCTTGAGGTCTGCCATGAGCAGCTTCTTCGTACAAACCTTCAGCGACGGTTACGAGGTTGATCATGGCGGATTGCTGGTGCTGTTTTCGCTTTATCTGTTGTTCTCGTGTTGCTAACTTGCCTTTTACGGTCAGCAGCTTGTCGACCCATTTGATTGCTGTGAGCGCGTCTTTGCCGCCCGTATTTTTGCCTAGTACCTGCGCATAGCTAATGCAGACGTCCGCCGTACCGTGTTCGCCACTGCAGGTTCCGGC
>NW_027124703.1:0-379 GCF_001457755.1 Trypanosoma equiperdum | reverse complement strand
CTTTGCCTTTGCCGAATCTGTAGGTGTGGTCGTCGTTTGCTGAGCCTTCATATTTCCCTATATTTGTCCTGAATGCATGTAGCAGTTTGTTTATGTTCGCTGTGCTCAGCTCAGGTGTGGAATGTTTCTTTGAGCACAATGTCATTATGTGTCCAAAAGCTGTGAGTGCACCTCCTTGACTTGCGTAGTCCAGTTGTTTGGTGTTGAATGTTGTGTCTGTGTTGTCGCATATTTTGCAGTTTTTTTGCACGCTGTGTTGTGGTTAGCTTGGAAACTGTAGGAGCCGGGTTCGTCGGTTGCATCGCCTTTGATTGCGGTGTTTTCTCCGTATAGAGCTTCGTGAGCTCCTTTCACTATGGGTTGGACTCCTTGGCTTATC
>NW_027124706.1:1668-1922 GCF_001457755.1 Trypanosoma equiperdum | reverse complement strand
ACTGGATTAATCCCATGGTTTGATAATCAAGCCGCTTCCCGTCACTGCCCTCCATTTCATTTTTTCTCCACTGGTGCTCAGCTCTCGGGCTTTGGTACCGCAGTCACCATGTCAATAAACTCATCTGACGGCACCTTTCTGAACGTTGCACACACCGACGACTGTTTTGTTAGAATCTCTTTGTGTTATTCTCAGTGAATGATGTTTCCCGCTTACTATCATCCCGGGTTTTATCTGCGTCAAAGGGGAGATGT
>NW_027124706.1:1467-1658 GCF_001457755.1 Trypanosoma equiperdum | reverse complement strand
CCCGGTGTAACGTGGCCGGCCCGTGACCAGCTAGTCTCTGAGAGAACCACTCCGCTGGTGAAAACTAAAAAGGAAAACATAATATTCTGATGCCTGGGATACTTTCTGACCTTTTTCACACGCACCCTGTGATAATACCGGCGATGAGAGTGACAATGGTCTCTGGAACATCATCTGCGTCAGTTCCGCAT
>NW_027124706.1:1075-1457 GCF_001457755.1 Trypanosoma equiperdum | reverse complement strand
GGCGATGAGAGTGACAATGGTCTCTGGAACGTTATCTCCGCTAGCTTCGAAATATTAGCCGCGGCACAATTCACCTTCACTAGGGGGTTCCCTCTAACAAGAAGCTATCTAGTCGTTGAGTTAATCCTGGGTCAACGGTGGCGCCTTCAGAACGAGGGTGATGCGTTCACGACCCCCAAAAGCAGATGCTCACATACAATCCACTAGCGCCACTTTTGCACGGGTGACATTCATTCGAGTTTGGTGCAAACCACCGCGTGCTCGAAAGAGCTGACGGCAAATATCCACACGAGGAAATACGACTGTTGCGCACGGGCTCGCTCAAGCACGCGTTCTCTCCCCCCGGCGACAACTCTTTCCACGGGTTTCTATGTTCCCTCGA
>NW_027124706.1:256-1065 GCF_001457755.1 Trypanosoma equiperdum | reverse complement strand
TTGCGCACAGGGTTGCTGCAGCGCGCGTTCTTCCCCTCCGGCGACAACTCTTTCCACCGGTTTCTATGTTCCCTCGGCCGCAGCAAAAGGTTAACAAAATTCGATACTCTTAGTCGATTTGTCTAGGGAATGAAAAAACAGTTTTCCTTCAGAGAAAGCATTTTTCACCAGTCTTCCCTGGACGAAGTTCATCGATTACAAAAACAAGTCAGCTTTCGCATAGCAATCTTGCTTAGCTGTTTCCGCTTTCTGAACCAAGCCTCACCCCCATCGGTGGGCGAGAAGTTCCCTCGACACTTCTGTTAACTCAGGGTGCGCAAACGGTTAAAACGTGCAGTCCTCGCTCCTGGAATTTTCACTGGCTGGCCTGTCCGTGTGCTTAGGATCCCTTTTCTTTACATTTCCGTTAAGTGGCGCATCCGCAGGTGCTTCGACATCAGCCCGCCCATGCGCAGCCCAAGTTGTGGTTGGCGGCAGACGCGGTGCAACAACTAACTTCAAAGGAGCATATGTGTATATATCTTTAATTCACAACGAGCGTTGTGTGAGGTTTCTCTATTTACATTCGCCGAACAGTCTCAAGAAATACCCACCGTCCGTCCTCTCTTTACAAAGTTTTCATCCGTTTACTTTATATTCAGTGGCGATCAGCCCTCCGTTTTTGCGCGCAGTGGAATGCCTTTGTTTTCAGCAGCATTGCGGACATCCCCGTCACGAACGGCAAGTGAGTTGGTGCCCTTGAGTTCATCAGTTCCCTTACTCAAGCTTTTTAAGCTATCGACGGTGTTCAGGTGGCACATTGTTTCCGA
>NW_027124706.1:149-246 GCF_001457755.1 Trypanosoma equiperdum | reverse complement strand
TTTAAAGTCGGTAATGGCGGGGAGGGAGGTACAGGCTTCCAATTAATGTGTCGCGTTTTGGGCTCTGTGACTTGCAAACTGCAAAGCCACCTCAAGC
>NW_027124706.1:0-139 GCF_001457755.1 Trypanosoma equiperdum | reverse complement strand
AAATTAGCCGTTCCATCCCTTTTCCCACAAAACCCAGGAGACACGAAACGCACAGTGCACTGAGCCTTCCATGTTGCTCGGTACCGCCGTACCGGATGCGATCAGACGTTTGAATGCTGCTGGAGGTCTTCACCGTTTT
>NW_027124707.1:17596-18758 GCF_001457755.1 Trypanosoma equiperdum | reverse complement strand
AATGGCATTTCTGTGAGGTGTAATAAAGATGAGGAGTTTATTTTATAACCCCTATTACAACGTTGGCGCTTTGATAATAAAAAAAAAAGATCATGCAAAGAAGCACCAAAAACGCAGAGGAATTAAACACACCTATACCACATTCTCTCCCCACAAGTTTCTTTAATAATATAGCATCCACATCTTCCGTGAAGGAAAAGTATTGTAGCAAAAATTACTAGGAGGAAGGAGTTTGAAGAGTGTGGTTCTCTTCTTTTTGTTTCTGACGGTCCCCTTTTGTTGCATCGCCACCAGGCAGTGTTGACATACCCATAATCGTAGGATCTCCACATTCACCTATAATATCTATCCAGTGCTGGACACACGCATCAAAATCAAACTGAAGATCCTTGCTGTTAGGTTTAACGCTGGAGGCACTACCAACTAAACATATGCTTGTCACACCACCTCCTTCCACACATACTTTCACAACCGAGACATACATCTCAGTCGTCCCCATTGCGGTTGGGGAAGAGCCATTTACACCTATTCTTGGTTTTATTGATTCCCTCCTCCAATCTCTCCAACCTCCAGTTATCTTCTCACTATGTCCCTGTTTTGCTTCTGGCTTTTCAGCCACATTTCCCCTTGGTCCATTAAGCTCACCAGCTATTCTTTTAAGCATATCCAGCGCTTCCTCAGCGAGATTGCAAGCCTTTTCCCAACCTTCAGGGTCTTCCTTATCGTGCTTCAGACATTTTGCGATGTCCTCTGATATTCTCTCCAACTGGATCCCGTGCCTTACCATCGTATTTGCTTCTTTCAAATCCTTCACACCTCCCTCGACATTGAAAGCCTCAACTGCAATGTTCGATGCGCAAATCAGCGCGGTGAGAAGCCTGAATATTACCACCGCTGGAGCCTGCTCCATTTCCATGCAACTCTGCCACTTGCTGTTCGAAGTCTCTTCAAACATGGGAAGAAAAAAGAGGAGACGGCAGTTACGCCTTTACAATACAACTCATAGTTTCTCATAATGGTGGCACATCAGTTTTGGCCGACACCCACGTCTGCTTGTGCGCAGACGACTGGCGCTCTCAGCAAAGTCAGTGTGCTTCCCCACTTGTGCACGAAAGTCACCCCTCCCCACATGCAAAAAAAGAAAAAAAAATGATCCGGGTCG
>NW_027124707.1:2757-17584 GCF_001457755.1 Trypanosoma equiperdum | reverse complement strand
AAAAAAAAAACAGTTCCTCACTACCAAACTCCCGGAAACACACACACAAAATTGGGCTTGTATATGCTTAGCACCGCAGACCCACCATTCCACACAGATGGCGCTTCTCACGCAAACTAAAGCGGGCATAAACGCCGGCCGCCATAGCAGTCTCGGGAGTAGTTTCGCTGGGCACCACAGCCTTACACGAGCGATCATTACGTGACCGGTTGACGAAAAAAAAAAACAAAACAAGTAACTGATGTGTGGAATGCGACATGTGCAGTTATCGTGTGACCAGAAATACGAAACACAACCTCAGTTTTGCCAGCGGCTGGATGCATTTGACATTCCTAAAAGGTGCTGATGCACAGCGCTAAAACGTCTCCCCTCCCCCCGCACCACACGCATGTAAGAATCCGATGGGGCCGAAGTAGGCAAAGCGCAAACCAGCGCTTCCATCACACGAGAAGCACACACACACTCACACACTCACACACATCTTTTTAAAAGATGGCATTGGACAACGAACCGAGCAATACATATCTGAGGGCTGAATGCTGCATGATGACACGCGTTGCGCACGCACAACTTACCGAACCAACCTTACAGTCATCGTTAGCGATGAGATCCTTTCCCTCCACCACCACCCTCTCATACTATTACTATTTCCTCTTCTTTATGTTAGAGAACACCCCGCAAGAACATCTGGATGAAGGCAAAGGAGTCCGCCCTAGACGAAAGGGCTCCCAGAGTGCGCCACAAAGAACCACTGACAAAAACAACAACAACAACAACAACAGTAGCAAAACAGAATAGCCGAAAGGTGTTTAAGGAAGAAGTAAGGCAATAATAATGTTATCGTCCCCCTTTTTTTTTCTTTGTGCCTTTATCCTTCCAAAGTGCGAACAGACATCAAAACCAAGACACAACACCGCGCCTCCCCCGTTCATCTGAAATCCGTTAACAACCGCTGCAGTAAAGTTATTCCCATTTTGAAAAAGGAAAAAAAAGTATAAGTAAATAAAGTGGAAGAAAAAGTGGTGAAGGGAAGAAAGGAAAGGATGAGCCTTACAGCAAACCCCCTATGTTTTAAATTAAGACGAAAGAAGTTGAAAAGTGACCCACGAGCCACCATCTTTTTCACCTCCTTTTCTTTTCCTTTGAAGCGCAAGATGCTACGCAAATTCTTATAGCATCCCGCTGGCTCACACTGGCATCGTCCTACACGGCACTCATGTAACCATATTGACCGACGCCATGGCACCGCAGCGCATAGACGCGTAGGGGATACGCTCACTGGCGCCCCTTCACATATTTGCCTTGCGATGGGCATATGTTTCCTCGAAACGCTTCAGCAACCAGTCCACAGCACGGACTGGTGGATATTTGGGAGGATTGCTTGGCGAATGACAATGATCAAGGCATTCAATAAGAGTATAAGGATCGGGCTCGCAGAAATATGGCATGGAGTAGCGATCCGTTGTGGTTAAGCGAACGCGATGCGCAGTAGAACGGTAACGGCCATTACTCCACATATTCATCATGTCCCCAATATTCACAACAAAACTTCCTTCGATGGGTTCCACATCCACCCACTCATCTGACAGATTGCGCAACTGCAGTCCACCCACCGAATCTTGGTAGAGTAATGTAATAATACCATAATCCGTATGCTCACCACAAACAAGAGGATGGCGCGACCCCTCCTTTTGTGCGGGGTAATGCACCATGCGGAACACACTCAATGGCTCATCAAACTTATTGTCGAAAAAGTCTTTCCTTAAGCCAATAGCGAGTGCAAGGGCACGAAGAATAACGAGGGCAAAGTCCCGCATATCGCGATAGTGTGTTTCCATTAATTCCATCCAACCCCCCACCTGCGTGGGGTGATTATTCGGTCCACGCAACGGTTTCCCGGCTGCGACATCGGGGTGATCCTCAGGGAGGTGGCAGCCCATATCAAATGTTTCCTTGCAGTCAAATGGCTTCGTTGGGTCAACATTCTCCGCATTAAGGCACCCGTAGCCGCGATGATGTTTGCTCTTTTGAATGTTAATTTTAAGTTTCTCTTCCAGTGGAAGCGAGAAGAACGTTTTGGCCATTTCCATCAACTTTCCAATCCGTTCAGGGGAAATGGGATGCCCCACGACATGAAAGAAACCCCACGTCCTGCAAGCCCAGTCAATTTGTTGGGCAACGTCCATTACCCGATGTTCACCTTCACGAAACAGAGGGCTCACATCAATAACTGGAATCGAAGTGTGATTCATTAGCACCTGTCGATGAAAATATCAATAAGAAGACGCCAAAAAATAATAATGAAGATAATGTTATTTATGATTATTCAGACACGCGGGTGCTACAAAGTCCCTATGAGGATGTGAAGAGAAAAGGCACGAGAGGATAGACACGCTAAACTTGTACTCGCGGCAACAACGTATGACAGAAAGTAAGGGCAATAACGTAATAACCAACAGCGAATTACTGTTTATGTATCCGATATACGGGGGGGGAGGGAAATCGTATTTTAGTGGGGAATGGGGAACAACCAGATACCGATACCCAAGCCGTAAACAGTGCAGCATCCTCCCCTTCGGCCGGCAAAATTAAGTATCATATAATGATGCTAATTCAGATCCATCGTGCAATGTGCCTCGGAGGTTACGCTGTTTACGGCTTGGGTATCGGTATCAGTGAATGTACAGGACGATGGGTGGAAAAAAAAAAAAACTTCAAGCAACGCAACCATCTGTTCACTCCCTAAAAGCCAGCCATCTCACGGAGCTGGGCGGACATATTTACACGGGATAGGGTGGGATATTGGTCTGTCAATCACTGCGAGAGAAAAATGACATGATTACTGCGTCGTTTCTGTATAATTCCAAAAATACGCAATTTGTTGGAAGAGGGGGAGCGTTGTGCAGGTAGAAACGGGAACTTAAGACAAACCCTTTTTTTTTACTCCTGGAACGGTGGTTTCGACATTAAACACGTAAACAATAATACGTGGAGGGCAAAAATGCAACCATCACCCCAACAATCCAGTGGCACTCCCCTCTTCACTTTGGTGTGTTTGCATGGCCTCCCCATCCACTGCTAACTGATGCCGTACCGTATCACGAAGCTTCGAGTTAGAACGGGATCTTTCTGAGAAAAACTCTGATGATCGGGCCACTGAAAGACAACGAGTAAAAAAGTTACGATACTCGCCAAGTCACTATTTTTATCCTATAGTTTATCTCCACTAGCTCCATCCACCCATTCGTTATAAATATGCACCCTAGTTCCAGCCATGGCCCCCTTAGTTAAGGGAGTTGGAAGCACGTCTACGGCAAAACAACTCAGCCGCTCTCACGTCCACTCAAACTCAACCCCCCCCCCAGCGGAAACCAAAGAAATAACACATTCTCCTCCTTCCTTACCCTGAAACTCATTCGTCCTAACGCTTCCCATCATTTTGTTCCCATCCCCCTCAACTTGACCGCAAAATATTAGCTCCCCTTGCATTCCCAACCCTATTTACAACGCGATTTTATTGGAATCAAACCTAAGCGCAAAGTGTCCCGATTCTCCCCCCCCCCCCATTCGACAAACTTGGCAGCTTCCGCCAGAGCCTGATCAAAAATATTCTCTGTTTGAAAGCGACTTCAACTCCACATCCCAAACACGCACCAGTCCACGAGTCGCAAGTAACTTTACCGCAAAATTGCACGGACAGGCCGCAATAATCCACACGCATCACCGAGTACATATTGGCGTACGTCACATCTAACGTCTTTGTCAGCCATCCAACCTCCGTTGCAATGATATTCGCAGAGAGTGTCCCAACGGCTCTTATATGCGTAATGTTTCCAAGATCCATTAAGTGTGCGTTAAAATGGGTCCCACGCTAAAAGATTATCTCCGCACGAGAAGCGCGCCGGATTCGTGACTAAAAGCGTTGTGCAATCGATGCCACAAAAGTAACCCATACGAGTCACAAGGAAACGCAACATATATATATATATATATTATCCATTAAAAGTTCCGTGTGGAATCAATGCAGTTGCAAGCAGCAGCACATGGTTCAGCGAAAAAAACAAATGTGTGGGGTTGTACGCCTAACAAAAACAGGCCAATGACCCGGCAGGATCTTGCACACTTCGCGCTGCAAATGTGCGTGAAAGGAAAAAAAAACATGCACACGCTTATACACGCGTACATATGCATTTTTACCACCCTTTATCCTGCATGAGGTGCTAAGGTCGTGCGTCCATCACGCTTGTACGCGGCTCGTCCACTTCCCCGCTGAAGAAGACAGTGGATCCTTCGCTCTTCGGTATTGCAGTTGTCATGTTTTCTTTTTTTTTTTTCTCCCTTCAGGTTCACTGAAATTATAAGTGCTTAACTGTGCTGTCACTGCTGCATCTCGTTGGTAAAGACTTCTCCAAGCACACTCAGCGGGAAACTGTAACCTCTGAGGAGCTCGATTTCCCTCCTCTCAGCAGCCAACTTAAATAAAATCAACGACAAAATCTTTTGTACCACGGGGTCAACCTTTCTAGCCCCATCCTCACACACACAGAGACATTCATTGTGTACACGGAAGAAATAAATAAAAGGTAAAAAAAGAAAAAAAGAAAGCCTTTATCGCCGGTGACATGTGGCAGAATGAGTAACTGTGCAGCAGAACTCGCAGAGGGTTGTGGCAGTCAGATAAATGCATTTTCAAAAGTGAATGGGCGTGGCATGAAGGAATGACAGCTAGTGAGTCAAACTAAACGATGAAGGATGCAACGAGGTGTCATATGCCATGCATTTAAGCAAAAGTGAATGTACACGCAACTCTACTAGTTCCGCTTCCTCTATACGTTGCCACAGAACAGCCGTAAACAACACCACAAACATATGCAACCCATCACTGTCCCTTTCACAGAAATTCTTTGTCGCAGGCCTTGCGCTCATCAGACTCACATATAAGCAGTGAAGGGATGATGAGCAGATCGCACAGTCACCGCAAAACGACAAAATAAACAGGAATTAAAGCTGCTTCAGAGTGCAACGCGGTTACCAACGGAGGTGACATGAAAGGAATTTTCGATCATCATCAAGGTTTGGAAGCAGGAACAAAGAAGAGACATGGAGAAGCGGGAAAAGAAAAGAGCAACAAGATATCCGAAAGTGCGCTTGGTCCAAACGTTAATAATGCGGTTGCATCAGTAGGCAACTAAACGATATACCGGCAACGTGCGGGAGAAATGTCCATGAAAAAATGTAGAGCAGAATATTTTAAAGTGCAAGCCGATGTGAGCAACGCGTTAACCAGCTGCCACATCACAAGATGATCCTGTTGAAAGGGTCCTTCTGAGTGCGCCCAAGTAATGCAAAAACCTTATCAGAAACGTAAACGATAACGAAATTTCCATTGCACCCCAAAACACACCAAAGATACTGAAGTAGGACACCGAAACATGTCGCGCCCCATTCTTCACCATCTCATCCATCACAAATGGGGAAACAACGGCCCAGTGGCATCTTCATACGTCACTTCCCATGATTTATTTAATTACAAATGGTCGCTTACATCTTCTCTGCAGTCAAGCACCCAAGCAAATTTTCTTGACTCTCTTTCCCTTCACAGAATGATGGATTTCGTATCATTGCGTCGACGAAGACGGTAGCGAGTTTGCCTCGAAGTTGCACATGGAATTGCCTCATGCGCTCCTAAGGAGAAGTTTGATCCCTTCCCTGCTTCCTTAATCCCCACATCGCTGTTGCCCTCTCCTTCCCCCCCGCCCCCAGACACATCAAAAGTGATCTCCGGACACATCCCGCCCGCTATTAATATTCTATGAGGTTGGCAGTGCTCTCTTTCCCTTCCATTTGTTTCATTTTTCCTTCTACCCAACGGGAAAACCTTCAAGGTACATACCACGCAGTAAATGTCTTTGAACTGTGCCCACCACCACAGCTAACCCGAAAGCGTCTCTACACCGCGCGTATAAATCGTTCCGTGTTAATTTTTTTTTCCTCCACTTGTCACCACTACCACGGTAACGCAACATTATCCGAGTACACCCATGAATGGTTCAAATATTGTCCGCCATATCAAATGTTGCACGCCGCTCCAAGCCTTCTTCTGACACCATAGTTAAAATTCCTATGGATGTCCAGACCATTATGGCATTTAACCCTGCCATGATGATCATACTCCGGAAGATAGATAATAAACACTTTCACCTTCGCAAGGAATGCAGCCGCGCGCCCCTCCTACGACTCGTAACGCAAAAATTAGTGAAGCAGAGACGAGCCAACGACACACCACCTTCTAGTCCCCAGTCTTTCAATAACAAAAAAAAACTAGAAGAAGTCACCCTGTTCGTTGTGGTGAGCCCAAATGGCGGATTGCACCCTCATCATATCCCCCCAGACTCCCTCATATCTCTGAAACCCAAAATGTCGCTAACATCGCGGAGTTGGCACGCGATTTCTCAAGGGGAATTCATAATCCCATGCGCAGCGAACCGGCTCGTGATGTGGCTTCCACATTTCCAGTTATGCTGCCACATGGAAGCGTGTCGTCCAACTTCATCTGAATTTCTATTGATATAAAAAACCCCACCCCTAATCTCTATGTGTCAAGGGAGCCTCATCATCACCTTCCTTCAGAGGAACATGCCCTGGAGCTTGTAACACCGCTATGTGGCTTCGCATCACTTTTTACACGAAAGCGCGTCCACAACTTCGTTTTTTCACTCTTCAGCTCCGAGTACTCCGTCTTCGCCCCCCCCCCTCATCGACATGCAGCGCCTAACTGCTCGAGGATAATGGTCCCCTGCCTTCGTTTGGTAAATGAATCGTACCGGTCGGTGCAGCGACTCCCAAAAGGTCGGGGGAGGGGAAACCCCCACATGGAGATCTTTTACGCCCGGTTTCTCATATTCTCCTCCACCCTCGCCCCTGGGGAGGATTGCTCAATCAAAACAAAAAAAAGAAGGTATGCCAAACGTACCCACGCATCGTGAGGGGACTTTAGGGGGGAAACACGCAGTTCCACCTTACGCAAACCGCCGCAGCCACTTCGTTAGTGATGCATTCCCCTCACCGTAGCTCATCTTCCATCGAGGTTGCTCATTGCCCTCAGTCTTCTGGCGATGTGACGGCGGTTGCGCTCTAATGTCTCCCTCCCCTTCTCGCGGCCTCGTCATGGGACAATGATGGCCATTAACAGGCGGTTGATTTCCCGTGTTGTCCTGCGGGAGACTATTCAATTCCCACCACTCATTTTCGGACTGCTGGTTCTGCAGCATCCCCCTTTCTTATATACTAATTGCCTTCCCTTCCTTGAAGTGCGAGGCAGCTAGAGCACGACATATGTTTGTGCAGCAAAAAGGGTAATAACAGTACACACAACGTGTATATATAGATGCATGAGCTGTACGCTTGCAGATTATGTGCCGTTCGTGACAACAGCATCCCAATAGTTGGATCTGATATGCAAGGCACACCCCATCGGTGGCGGGAGGTGACACAACACCCAGTTACCCCCTCTCGAACACCGCCTAGAGGCGTTGTTAGTTTCAGGCACACATTGCTTTTCTTCCGAGGACGATGGCATTGGATAAAACCAACCTCCTCATCAATTAATAAACCACAATCCCACCGCCCCCTCTCATCCAGATGGCAGCAACCGCTTGGGAATCGTGGCCGGTGCTCATGAAAGGTCCCGCCTATGGGAAAACGCGGTAAGACCTTGTGATAAGATCCATCAGGTCTCATCAAAATTAAGACGACCAAACAAAAAGAAAATTGCTGGTGTCGAACGGACACGCCATCGCACACGTTCCTGAGAACTCCACTCCCCTATAACGAAGACAATTTGAAGTAAATAGCTTAGATCGGAAACACAAGTAGCTTCCTTCTCCGTTTTGTGCCTCTGAGAAATCCAAGTTCCATCAGATCGAGGAGAGGGACAATGAAAGCGCTTTATTACGTATATATATATATATATATATGCGTTTGTGTAGGTTTGCAGTTTCTCTCAGCCATTGCATCACGCGCATACACACCACAAATACATATTCGAGTCCGGACAACGGAATAGGTGAAACAGGAAACTTAGCCAAAGTTTAACCCCCCCCCTCATGCGACAACACAATATTAACATTGCGAAGGTCCTCAAAAGTAAGGAGTATTCGTGCGGCAAAACTAACATCCGAATCCCATGTGGAGCAAATATTATTGCCTCACAAATACCAAATTCTTCAGCTCCTACCGACCGGGTATGAAATCGTGCCGGTGATACACGTCCTCCAAAAAACCGATGTTCAACACCCATCCGCAGGGAAGCAGTATAAAGATCTATAGCCAACCACACACACACACACACACTCCAAGAATGTCACCCCACATTATCGACTTTCCAGAAGTGTGGTCACCACAGGGGGAGGATTCACACCATTTTGGCAACCAACTCCCACCCGCCGCCACTGATCCCAATCGGACTGTTATCCTCCGAGATACGGACAGAGGCTGCTTGCTTTATGGGGTACATATTTTTTTCGACAACGAGGCTGCGGTCAGCGGCCTCGACAGTCACCCGCAGAAATTGTCAGGTGGTCCGCCCAAGTTTCCTAAGAGTGACCGGCGTAGGCAGCGGCATCCTAACCCTCTGCACTCAGGTTTAATGCACAATCACGGAAAAGAAGTAATCCGTCCCACCTTCGGCGATTAATCCCAACCGCTGTGTCTCATTTACAATGGAGACTGTGGAAGTACCATGCGTGCGCATCTCGGGACGTATGACTGTACATCCAGGCATAAGGCATTCACGACGGAACGTCTCTCTTTTTGACAGAGCCCATAAAGATAAAGAGCGCAGCCGATTGCACGAGACATTGGAGGAACGGGTGCACCACACACCAGCAGCCCAAATCGGATGCACACAACTCACTTGTAACGTTCTTGTGTTTTAGTGTGCCCCAAATGCTCTCGCACCAATCGAGGGGCTGGCACAAATCATATTGCATTGTCCGCATAACAGAAACATATCAACTATACTATAAGCAGGAGGTGGTACACAGTGGACAAACAACGAGCGGTGGGGTTCGTGAAAGTAGTTGATGCACGTCCTTACGGATCGACGTCGCGTTTTGCCTGTAACATCACTCAACAAGTGTTTGGTCAAATAGAGTACTTCCAACTGCTGCTAATCTCGCTCTCCAGGGGGTAACCTGGGGTGTAAGCACGCAGGAGGAAAAGGGCAACAAAGGTTTGCACAGTGGAACGGGGAGGGAGAATATGGGGGAACAGCGGCGCTAGGCCAATGCGGCGAAACCACGGCTGTTGGTTTGCATGAAATCACCACATTCTCTGTTTCATACGCGAGCTAACCAGCAACAGACTCACAATTAGTCCCCAAACTCACACATAGAAGCAAAAGAACTTCCCACTTTACATTATCTACTTGTCTTCTGGCAAGCGCACATGGCGCGGAGCCGCCTAGTTGAACCTCACTGTTACCAACAAGATTCTTCACAAGGGTAGTGGGGTAGACGGCAGGACGTCCCCCCCTCACCCCAAGCAAAATTAACAAAAAAAAAGTGAAAACACACACACACACACAGTAAAGTGAGCGAGAACGAAAGTTGGCACAGACAACTATTCCCACTTTCACACACATATGAAAAAAAAAATCAAAATGTCAGACCTAGAACGTGCCTCTTGGCGCACAGCACCCACAGATGTGCGCGTACACAAGCGAGCAATTGCATTTGCTTTCGCCGTGTCACCCCGACGAGTCGCCGAGACCAGACAATTCCTCGCTACTCCTTACGTGCATGCGTGGGGGAAACTAATCAACTCTTCGCCAGGGTTGTCCTCCTCCCATTTTACGGCACTCCCTTTGGTTTCTGTTCCATTCCAAGTGCGGGAGACATTTGTCCCTGGGCGCACACTATGATTGTCCCATCCCGCGCTCCGAATTTTGTCCCATTGACCTTATCAACCCCACAAAATACTGCCTTCGATTCTCCTTCTCTTCCTCCAAACGCAAGTTGGCCTCGATGTTCTCGATCTCACGCTCCAAAATCCGCAGGTCTGCTGTTTTCACTCGTATTTCTTCATCTATCTCATCATTTCCTTGCCTCCCACTCGACTCCCCCGCAAATGCTGCGGCGGCAACTGCACCCAAAGCGGTACCGGCGACCGCCCCCAAAGGACCTCGCGTCACCATCCCCAACGCCGCTCTCGCTGCAACACCCATGGCGGCGCGCGAAGTTGAAGTTGGGGCAAAGGTTGATATCAACTGCGGAAGCAGTGTGGCACCCGAAAGGCAATGCAAAAAATGATTTACATCCGGACCCCGCGCACAATTTCTCTTGCTCGCTTCCAGTTTCGATATGGCTGCTTCCATACCGCGTTTCTTCGCTCTTAGACACTCCAGCTGGGACCGGAGGCCTCCGATGACCTTTTCTGCATTCTCCCTTGCCTTCGCCTCCCAACATGTTTCGTTGTCTGTTTCCAAAAACGGCCCAGCGATCTCCGCCAAAATTTTCTCTGCCTCCTCTGCTCGCTGCTCTGCATTCCTTACCCGTTGTTCAACCCCGTCATGCCCAACAACGCCTTCCACCGCCTCAAGCAGGAAGCGATTAGCACTCATCATTTCCCTTATGTGCGAGCGGCACAAAGGACACCGTTCTACTCTGGATATGCACTTCTTGCAGAATATGTGCCTGCATGGCAGGCACTCCGTCGGTTCTACCCAGTGCTCGAGGCATATGGAGCAGGTAACGCTGTTGGCGGGGATGGAACTCATATCTGCGATCCAAAGGGCAAGTTGGGGACAAGCGTAGCGAATCACATGACCAGTATTCATGTAAATTAAGCGGTAGGAAGAGGGAAAAGAGATTAGTGGGGCTATGCGCATACAGACCAATCGGTAACAGTAATTGAAGTGAAGTGCAAATGAAATTCCTAAATCGAAGTGCTTAGCTTGTGTTTGCACCCTAGAACGGTTCATCGGGTTGGTACTTCAAATTTGACAACACCCTCAGCCACCACCCGCATTTTACTACTACTTTTGGTAAGAAAGTGAACACCTGCTTGATGCGCCACGCCAACGAGTACTTTCCGATAGCGGGGGAAGGAAGTGAGTCTTGGTGAGCCCTTCAAGCTTAGCCTTATCGTAGTACCGAGTCCACTTCCACTTCACGGCTTCCGCATGCAAAGGAAAGAAAACGCAGTCCCTGACAGAATGTTGAAGTGCACAAATGTCACTAAAGCGCACCTTTTGCCTGCCGTTCACCCCTGATACAATCCGCAGGATTGACGAAAGGTAGGGGTGCGTACGTAGGGGTGGTGTTCAACATCTATACACTCAAAGAAAACAGTAACGCAAACAGGATGTGCCCAGAGTTCGTTAGACCTGCTCAGGTAGGCACTCCCCCGGTACGGGGCAAATCATTCAAACACTGAGGTTGCACAGACTTCCCTTTTATTCATCACTTGTTCCGTTACTTTGCAGTTCATACGTGTCTCCGTTGGATTGGACCCCTAGAGACTTGTCGGTGCCGATGTCACACCAGAGATTTTCGATAATATGAAATTTACGGGAAAAAAAACGAAAACAGAAAAACAGCCTCATTTCCGCCCTTAAAGGTTACTGTTCCAAACGCCCCATGTATACAATCTAACCCTCTTCAAGCACAATAGCCCCTAAATCTCTGCTGCGGCCGACGACTCGCAATTATTCAAGTAGAAACCATGTACAGGCAATTCACTGCAACTAAACTACCGATTTATCGGTTCCAGGTGCGATTCGTCAAGACCCCAGCACGTCAGTAACTGGACTGCGGCCTCGCAACCAGCACCGCCCAGTGAAGACTTTAAGTTCTTTGGGCCTCTCCAACAAAACCCGCGCAGGGAAATAGATCTGACGGCGCCCCATCGGCATAACCAAGTTGTTTCAATACCGGTACCGTTCATCACCCTCTTCCACAACCTCTTTCACTTTTCAATCACACACCGCAAACACATACAGCTATGCTCAGTGGCTCGACCACACGTCACAGCAAGGCTGAAAACTAGCGAACCGGATTCCGCTCCGTTTGTTTCATCTGGGCTCCACTTTACCGCATGTGTTCGGTAAAAGAAACGGAGATCGTCAGCACAGCACCTCCGTGGCGCACCAGTCGAGCGCCATGTTCACCTCGTATGTGCGACATCTCTGGATTTGGTGTCAAGCACTTTAGCTTCTCCATTACCTTCGCCTGTAGCGTGGTAGGTTCGCTGCCAGGCAGCTTTTGTACAACGAAATGACGAGCACACGTCTCTTCATCCGTGTAGACATGATTAGCATCCAGTGGGAATTAGTTTAGCTTATCCCACCAGGGATCGTCAGAATCAATATATTCACTATATTCAGCAAGTGCAGACCGATATCGACGCTCTGTCAAATACATTTTCGTGCGACCTGTAAAGCTACTCTGCCAGCATTGTGAGCACTTCAAGTTCCACAGAGAACGTTTCATTCAAAGCATCCATAAGGCACCCATTAATTGGCATGGCACCTATCAGTGCAGAAAAAATCCGGCTTCCTTGTATACACATCCGGCACTGCTACTGGGTTCGTACCCGACGATCCTCTTTAGAAAAGCGCTCACCACCAACTGATCATAACCCCCGCAAGCACCCGTTGGCATAATCCACTGCAGTGAAGTATCGCTGTCTCTGCTGTAACTTCAAACTTTATTAGTTGCATCTAATGATACACATCTATGTGGTTGCTCCAGTTTATTTAATACCTTTCCGTACCGTGCTCGGTGCCCCCACTAGCACAGGCATGTCCTGGTCCTGGAGCTTCTCTCGACGCTCAGCCACAAAAAAGTCCTCGAAGTCACGGGCCGTCAATATGAATTTATCACAGTTGATCAGCCTTCACGATCCCGTCGAGGCAGAAAATCAACATGGTAGAAGCCCTTCTGGAGCCGTCAGTTCCACTTTTTTTAAAGGACATCATACCTACGGGAAAGTGTCTGTGTGGTGGTTGTGATGTGAACAACATAAAAAGTAAGAAACCGGATGTCCAATTCCAAGCACCTCCATCACAATGACGATAATGGCCTGCACCAGTGAGAGAGAACATTGCCCACTGAACGAGCACGACTAGAATCTGCCGGACGAATCCCCGTAGTGATTACAAGTGTGACTCACAGGATGACATTGCGGGAAAATAACGAAGAAGTTCCATGTTGGCGTATGGTGGCGTTTAAATGGTGCCAATATGTTTCAATAGTGCCTTCTTTCCCCCCTGCTTAACAACACTGCCGGCACGGTGGCACATAAATAATGCTTACCACAGCCTTCAAATGGTTACAAGTGGAAAAGTAAGCCCACCTGTAAATAACAAAACTGGTAAAAAGAGGAGAATGGTAAAATAACTTTGTCTATAAGCTGATTGTGCAAACCCAACGATATGTCAGTGAAACCCAACGCAAGAAGTCAAATCCACGGTAAGGCAAACGCTTTTAACCGCTGACTTGAGTGGATGTCGCTTGAATCTACGTAACACGCACAACATTCTCAGTTGTCCCATGCGATATCCAATAATTCTGAAACAACATTCAAGTGTGAGTGATATGAGTGTTTTACTACTATCTTCCACCACTTCGATAAAACAAGTAACCTGCAGCGATTGCTGCAACGGTGACCACTGCAACCGTGGTGCCTCTCCCCGTGGGTTCTCCAAAGCAAAAAAGTTAACAATGATAACGCTAATTAAGTCGTCAATTGAATTGGCAAACAAATACAATACAACATAAACAACCGCCGCTGGTACAAAAGAAAGGTAAGCTCGTCACTGTTTTTTTTCCCACAAACAGGAACGACTCGGGGAAAGTAATTGAAGTACGAAAAATGACCAAAAAATCACGGCACACCGAGCAGTCACATTAACTCACCAGCTTCTGAGCCTACCGCTTCACACAAGTGAAAGGTGTATGTTGTCCCAACGCAATCCAGCGCTCCACACATACAAAGCTAATCTCAGAGGTAAAAAAGACGGAACGCCGCAAGAGGAGGGCGGTTGGGAAATATCAAATAAACGAAAGCCCCTACTCCGGCGACTTGCTCGTCATATGATGCTGAAACGAGAACAGCCCACCGCAAAAGAGAGCTGATCTATCCTATCAGTTGCACAGTGCATTTTCCCACTGGGGAAAAGAAATAACGAAACAAAAAATGCATGTGAGTGAACTGTACGCATCAACACATAAACATGTAAAATAAGCTGCTGGTATGACCCCCCCCTAAAAAAAAAAGAGGGTTTTCGTTATCAAGCAAACATGTTGGCTCACACTCTGTTCAGTCACTGCAAGCAGCCCCCGTCTCAAACGCCCATAACAAACCTCTGCACCTGACGCTGCCACGGTTTCTAAGGGGCAAGTACCTCCCCCTCTTCGTTCAAAGTCAAAGGCGATAGCTTGGGAAAGTAAACAAGCGAATTTAACCGAGCAGAATCGCCAAATCGGAAACTTCTGCACTCTATGGCACGGCAGCTACTCCCGGAAAGCACCGGCACCGACCCACCGGCGCCATGCGCAACTGTTACAGCATTTCTGCAGCCAAAAGGTGTTTAGACTTCGCCATATCGGCAACCTCCGTCACATCTGCATGCAGCAGGACACATCAACACAACGGACGGTACTTAAATCATTTTCGCATCCAGATGACGGCGCCCAGCTACGAACAAGCAGAAAATCACATTTATTTGGTCAACAAAAAGGAAGCGGTACAACCTGCAATGGAGGTGGGGAGTCAACTCGCTAACGTTGCACGACACTAGAACCCAAAACTCTCTAAAACGACA
>NW_027124707.1:0-2743 GCF_001457755.1 Trypanosoma equiperdum | reverse complement strand
CCCCCCCCCGTGTCGTGAACGCCACACGGACTGAAACGAGGAACGGGAACCGATTCAGTAAGGTGTCGCACGGGACCGACGACGTCGCGACGGCAATAACCATAGTGTGGTGGCACCGCTGCTTCCCCTCCCACAGAAGAGGAGCCGGGACTCGACACCCCTCTCACTCCAACTCGATGGCGCCCTCGCGTCTGAAGGTAAACGCCACAAGCGGAGCCGTGGGCGGCAGATATCGAATAGGCAAAGAACGGACTGACCCAAAGTGTCAAGCATCCGTCCCCTAATTGTGTTGAGATGGTTGACGTTCGCCACGGCGTCGCCATATCTCCCCCACCCCCTTCCGCGCCCTTGTGGTGGTCGTTTGCTGCGGTGTGTTGCCAGTGTCTCAACTAAACTATTTTACGTCCTTTCCTTGGTTCAACGCCTCCGGTTCGCATCGGACCTTCTTTGGCTGACGCACCGCCCTTCATACGGAAAGACTCGACATTGCTTCCGCGCCCCGGAGGAAAGAAGTGACATTGTGGCACTTCCTCCCGCGACTGCGGCACACGCTTTCGGTACGCACCGCGTCCGGACTGTCGGAGCGCACCTGATTGCGCTGTACCCTCCCGCGTAGAGGCGAGAAATGCCTGACCACGCTTTCACCGTCACTTCATGCTGCCCTCGCGTCGCCAACATCCTCGCCTGCTCAGTCCGAACACTGGCATTGGCTCCCACTCCACCGAAAAGGGGGCGAAAGCACTGCAATTACTGACTCAGCCTCGGGACACCGGGGCGCCGCATACATGTTTTTGTTCGTCAGCGGGGATGCGGCTAGCGGGAGGTGTATTGGAACAGTCCCTTTTCAGTGGCTGAAGTTTCTCGCATGGGCCGCACCAAGCAGCGCTTCCCCTTCGCCTATGCTCGCACTGCCGTAAAGTTCGGTGATCACGTTGGGTTGGGCACGGTGAATGGGTGCCGCATTGCGATCGAAGGAGTGGAGCGGTAACCTAGGGGAGGATACTGTACCACTGTGATCTCATCCCTAATTGAAGTGGTGTCACTCACTTTTCTGCTAACACGTGGCTTGGTTGTGCCAGTGGGCTGTCTTAGGCTTGTTTCAATTGGCCTTCACGTCCGTGCGCAACGTACAGTCCGGCTACACTGCGCTTTCCTTGGGCGAAAGCAAAGGATTTGTGTCGCGGCCAAATTTGGACGGTAGAAAGCTGTAGCCCATACTAACAACGGCGCCTTTGCACTCTAACAACTGATATGCCAGTGTCGTGTGGGTAATTCATCACCGATGAGTTTCCTTTTGGGGGCCGTTTTATTTTCTCCCCTTGAAGTCCCTGCCGGCATGCCGGTTCGATAGGGCAATTCTTTGCCTCAGCTGCGGCAGCGTCGATCAGTTTGTTCTCTCTTTACAATTACTGCCGTAATGGGAGTTCAGCTTCACCTATGAAGGAGGGTGCAGTCCCTTTTCTTCTCGACTTTCGGGCATCAGTATGGCGGGCCCGAATTTAATTTCCCCGCTCGTTGAGTAGCAAACCGACTGCTTAGGGTTAGTTTACTTTCCTGTTGGCGCGGACGACTTTGCTGACATTACGCATATAAGTTCGTAAAGGAGTTCCAGCAGCGGGTTTCCCCTATAGGAGGGCTGCCGCTCACCCCACGGTGACTTGATGCCGTCCCCCCTCCGCACCTGCCTATCTTTCACGAAGTTTGTTGCAGCCTCTTGAGTTCTCCTGGTTAAACAAAAAGCTGAAACTTGCCGCTATATTGATAAGAGAGATGAGGGATTTAACTGTTCACAACATGGGGGTTTGTAAAACTTGTATGAGTGCACGCGTATCGGTACCTCTTGTTCAATGCGTGTTAGGAAGTGACCCTACGGTTATTTTTTGCCCCCATATAAGGCCGCTGCGAATACATTCTTATCACTAATATTCTACGTCAATCAAACAATTTACGGAGTTGGTGGTGTAACAGCAGTTCGTTTATGTCTCTTCGACCAGCCCGACCACCAAGCGTAACGCATGGGTTCAACTTTTGCAGTGGTCTTCGTGACGTTCCCGCTGGCATTTGTATTTTTGTGCCTAATCCATTGCGTTAATGAGTGTGTTTTATTTCAACCTCGATTACTTCACCTTACGACATGAATTTTACGTGTTAGAAAGCGTACTCTTATACTATACCTTGTGAGCGGTGTATTCGCTAGGTGCGAGGACGCTTGCAGAAAGTATATGGAACGCCTGCAGGTGCGCATGGGCACCCTAAGCCTGACGAGCCCATTTTCCATGTTAGCATATCCGTTTTTACCGTGCACAGTGGTGATACTATCTGTTTTGTCATTTTGCTGCGGCATCGTGTCCTCCAAGATCTATGAGAAGACGACGCGTGAGGTGTTTCTGGAAGGTGGCCGGTGGGTGAGGAAGAGTGAATGGGAAAAGGGCAGTTGGAAAACCTCCCCCGAGTGGAACGCCGGCTATGAATGGTGGGCGTGGTGCATGGACTCGGTTGCTAAAGAAGCTAAGGGAGAAGTTTGCAGGAAGGAGTGGCTTTCTCAGAGGAAGAAAGGATACACGCTGGTGCCGAGGACGAAAGTTCCATTTAGGGAGAAGAATGGAACGCAATGGATGCGCAACGTTCACTCTTTCCGTGTCCCTTCGTTTGTTGAAGTCAGTGGTGTGTTGGTGGGCATCGCCGACGTACGGTACATTTCATCTGCTGATTTCACCTTCACTGAGACAGTTGCCAAGTACAG
>NW_027124708.1:0-1163 GCF_001457755.1 Trypanosoma equiperdum | reverse complement strand
GTGTGTATATACGAATATTATAATAAGAACAGTAATTTAAATAGAATATGAAGCGAAAATACAAGAATTTAAACGATAGAAATTGTTTAATGGCAATACATAAGCTAGAAATATTATCTAGTACTGACCAGGAACATTATTATAAATGATGGCGCGGAGATAGGTGTGAATTATAAGCAATGTCAAAATCGGAAAATCGAAAGGAATAGTTGTACGAAAGAATATTATTGTCGCTGCCATAAAGAGATGCAGCTTTCTGACACAGGAAACTTTACTATTACATTGTCACCACTTGTTGCAATGAGAGATGCTAATGAGTAAACTTCAAGTGAATAACATTGAAAAAAGAAAAGTGACACACGTGTACGCCGGACGGAAGAGCTGTATGTAGTGTAGAGAATTGATACTGATACGCCTCCAATTTTGTATTGATGTGCTGAGTCAAATTAAAACTTTTAGAGGAGCGAGTAATACATATAAAGGTGGTTACCGATAAACGCATAATGTCGCGGATTAATAGAAAAGTGACAGACGAGTCTACCTTCTTGTCCCATATTATCCATTTTAAAGCATCCGTGCTACGAAACAGCAGTACATTACAAACAACTAATCGCAAAGCTATATTGCCATCCCAAGTCAAAACAATGCATTCACAATCGCAGCTGACAGCCTCCAGTTACCACCATAAATTTTATGTTTTCTAAAAACAAATATTGGTCAAGGTATATTGTAATATAAAATGCAAACTCTATGGCCCACCTGCTTCAATTTGTGTAATAATAACATGGGCAGTGGACGAACACCGACCCACAGATCATTTTTCTATCCAAAACGCAAGAGAAAAAGAAAAAAGATGCGCTTGAAAGCGGTACTGCAACTTGTCATTTTTTCTTTTAATTTTCTTCGTGCCTTCGTGAGAGTGTCCTCCCACTGGCTCGGCCATCTGCCATCACCGTAGAGCCCTGAGATGCTATCGGTCTGGCGACTGTGGTGAGTCTCCCTTTTTTTATTCATCCTAACACACTCTCTATAATTTTTATTGTAGCTCCGCAGTTGAACGGAATGCAGCAGATGGGGCGAGAAGCCTCCTACCACGGACTCTCCAAAAGATGTCAATTAGCAATCCTTTTGTTTTGATTTTTGTTATTCGTTTATTATTCTCT
>NW_027124709.1:158-5349 GCF_001457755.1 Trypanosoma equiperdum | reverse complement strand
GCCTGAGTCTTTCCAGTAGGCGCAGGGGGTGGAGCTGCTGGAGCCTGAGTCTTTCCAGTAGGCGCAGGGGGTGGCGGTGGCAGGGGTGCCCTCGTCTTTCCAGCAATCGACGCAAACGGTGGCGGTGGAGGCGGGGGAGCCTTAAGCTTTCCTGTGGGCATCGGTGGAGGTGGTGGGGGCAAAGTCCCTTTCGCCTTCGCCATCTGAACCGGTGGGGGAGTGGGTGGCAACGGCGGTGGCGCAGCAGGACGCACGGTCGTCGGTCCCCCTAATCTCGTTGACGGGTTTTGCCGCGAGCCTCTTCCCATTCGTCCCGTAGAACCACCAAGACGACGCCTCCCTCCCGAGGTAAAATCTGCTTTGCCGACAGTATTATCAAAGTAGCCCCCGTACGGGTCGCTGAGAAATTTTCTTGAAGTAATGGGTGACATGAAGAGATTCTCAGAGCAAGAAGGGCGGCGAACCTCAGCGGAGCTTCCTTCGCTCTCATCATCCCCCGAACCATACTCACTCAGGGAAGAGTCCTCGTCGAGCAACGGCATTGTTCGTTTCTTGAGAACACGATAGCTAAGGTCTACGCACTCTTGGCACATACGGGCAACCCTCACCTCCACGTCCCCAAGACCCCTTTCTCTATCCTCTGACTCGCCTTCATCAGACTTGGAGGGCTCGGTTTCTCTTTCGCTACCTTCGTCTTCTGCCGACACACGGTTCTGCACGAACTGCCTCTGTGATAAGACGGCAAAGGAATTCATGGCGTTTTGAAGTTGGATCGAGGCCGTACGCGCCTCATCATAAAGGGAGTCCACCATACCGCGAATAGAGTCAAAACGGGCGGAAAGCTTCGCCTGCATTGTCATCAACGACTTTAACAGCAACTCATCTGCACTCACGTCCCAGTCACCAAGCGCACACTCTTCGAGAACTTCAAGTAAGCCCCCCACATCCGAGCTCTCACTGTTTTGCTCATCCATTTAGAGACCTGAAAAAATAATCGTGACACTGCAGGGTTAGGGTTAGAAAACGTGTTGTGAACACCTGGCCTTCTATCTCTTTTTCCTCTCTTCCCTCGCACCTCCGAAAGATGGTGCACCGAACAGAAAAACGAAATAAATAGCTGGACAGGGGGAAAAGTAAAGTAAAAAGACCTTTAAAGGAACTGAACAGTTGCTGCATCGCTGTATGATGGCCCCAAGGAGGTTAAGTAATTCATTATGGCACAAACTCAAACTTTTTTTCGTCCATGACGCAGGGAAATGGAGACCTTTATTTTTAAAAATCTGTCAGCGGAGTTAATAAATAAATAATGAAGTAATGGCTTCTGTAAATGTAAAATAAAAACAATGTATGCGTGGTTAACACCATGTTAAAAGAACAAACGATAAATGATTAATACATACACACAAGTGATGTTAAATAATCCGATTCCCTCCTATCTGTAATCACCTTTAGTTGCCCCGTCTGTTGCTTTGAGGAAAGTTTGTCCCTATCAACTACTCACCGTCGCTGGAAGTGTGAGTGCAGTTCCAGATAGGCACAGATTCATCTGCTCATCCGTGGACAGTCCGAAGATATCCTCAAGCTCCTGCGGGCCACAACTATCTCCCAGAACGGCATCGATGACGCATACCGTAATACGCTTCCGATCCCTCCATAATTCTCTGGCCCTTTTGTAACGGTGGATGAGGAGCGAGACATCGTCCGACACACAACTGCTTTCCTTGCCTGCTATCACATGTAGTGCCTGAAGCCGTGACCTCAGTGCTGCACACTCGGAGACAAGAGAGGCGATCGTTGTGGCTCTCTTCGAGGAAGTCTGGGCCTGCAGGAGAACGCTCAACTCAGAAGAAAGCATGGAGACCCCATTTCGTAACTGTCGTAGGTGTTTTACGATATCTATTTTGTGCGAGCCTACATCGCTTCCCTCATCATTGCTTCCAGGCGCGGGACTGGCAAGGAAGTAGAACCGTGCCTTTTTTATGTCCTTGGCTAACAGCTTCTGTTCCTTTAAACATTGCTCCAACGTATTTTGAACCAGTTGCTTACCGAACTTACTTCCAAGTGCATCGGTCAGTGACTGCACAGTTGCTGGTTCACCCTCGCATTCGAACCACCGAAGAATGGCCGCCTCCAAATCCTCTCCGTTAGCCTTCTTCCCTCCTTTCTTGGACGCCATGCACACGTACTTGGCCTACAAAGATGTGAATAAACACACGAAGCAATGGTATGCAGAGAAGAAATTAAAGAGACAGAAAACAGCGGGGGGACTAATCACCACGGAAAAGTCTATGTGCCAGTTGTGTCCACGTTGCGATGGGGATTGCATTGTCACATAGACCCGCTCAAGGCCGTGAAAACTTGTTAGGTACTTACCTGCGGTATTACGAAAAGAAACTCTCGCCGGAGTGGGTGAAGTTTGTGGGGTTAATTGTCCTCACGGTTCCTTCACGATCCTGAAACCGGTCAAGTATCATCCGAACAGGATCGGAGAGAGTATAGAGCGACGCCTTTGCATTTGATTGAATGTGGTCCCTCCTTGTCGAGCGCACAATTACCACGTTGTGCATGTCGAGGTTCCAGTTAAGCAGAAGGCGAGCTACACTGAAGCCCGAGTGCTCAGATAGGGGCAACAGCGCTTCATGAGTCAGAAGACCCTTGTAGTCCGGTGAGGTGAACCTTGAAGGCATCCCAAGTGGGCTATACGATGCTGTTAGCATCCTTTTGGTGCGGTGTACGTTGAGGAGGTCCCGCTGCACAAGTGCAGGATGGAGCTCGATCTGATTAAGCACAGGTGCGTACAAGTCACCGTCCCCCATTACCTCCGCAATATGTTTCTCAGAACAGTTAGAAAGCCCAATAGAACGCACCAGCCCCTTATCAACTAGTGCACACATTGCCCTCCATGTGTCCGTAAGTTTCACTCTCTCGTCCACGGCAGGCAGGCCGCTATCATGCTTGGGATATTTGTCTTCTTCGGTTTTAAATTCGGGTGAGTGGCGCCACGCAACAGGCCAATGTATGAGGTAGAGATCTAGATAGGAAACTTTTAGCTCTTCTAACGTCTCCCTACAGGCCTTTTCCACATTTTCAGGATGCTGGTCGGTTGGCCAGAGCTTGGACGTTACAAACAAATCATCTCGCTTCACCCTCCCCGACGATATGGCGCGCCGCAATCCATCACCCACAGCAAATTGGTTGCAGTAAGCCTTGGCGCAGTCGAAATGACGGAATCCCGCCTGCACCGCATATTCGACAGCCGCCCCGGCTTCGGTAGGGGTCATTCTGTATGTCCCAAACCCACACTGAGGAATGGTGTACCCATTCCTCATCTGTAACATCCGCGTTACACCGAGCACAGGTCCACCAAGCGGCTTGTAGCTCATCACGTTAACCCCAGGCATGTGCGTCTGTATCTCAGTTCAGGTTCCCTTTATCCACGGTGCATAGACAACTCCGCGTCCGCGAGTTTATTGCAGACTTTCAGATACCTACGCGCCAAACGACCAGTGTTATTTTTCAATAAAAAACAGTAGGAAACAGAAGCTTTTATCAGCAGAGCATTTGAATTGCAGCGGCGCCCCGCACTGAATTCCCCTTCATTCCCCCCCTTTCCAGGCGTGTACATGAAAAGGGGGGCATGTTTCAACAGAATAATATTTAGTAGAAATTTAATCTCAACAGAAAACAGTAATAATAATAATAGTAATAATAATAATAATATAAGAAGTTGGGCATATTCTTTGCTCCCATCTCTCCTCTATGTCTTTCTTCCAAGGATGAGAAACGCCACATACAAAAGGAGGAGGGAGACCACACTTCATTCTGGATGGCAGTCATCGCTCTCACGAACATCTCTCCAGATGATTCAGATTAGAGTAAAAGGTTCGCATTGTAGGGACTCGTGAATCCAATACTTAAATCTCGCACAACTTCCCTTTTAACCCCTCTTTCTTCCTTTTCATGCTTGGAATTACTATTGCTGCGTACACGTTGCACCGGTGTGTACATGTTGACCCGCATCATCGTCGTCGTCGTTCGCGGCAGTGCGACGGCGTCTGGCTTCTCTATCCAGATCAACGTAAGTTACAGCCAGCGTGTGCTCCGTGGCCTCAGGCGCAGGCTCTTCTTGCTTTGGATACCCGAGGATTCTGCGCAGTGGCTCAATGCCATCTCCAGAGAGGCTTTGTGCGGACGGGTATACAACGTCGAACTTGATTACCAGGTCACCTCGCTCCGTGCCACCCGTTCCGGGAATGGGCATACCCTCCCTGCTCACGCTCCATAATTTTTGGGGATCGATTACGTTAGTGGATCGTATAGAAATGGCACGTTCATCAAGATGCTTAATGTTCATTGTGAAACCTGTTAGCGCTTCTGCCAACGATATTTTGTGGTGAATGAGGAGATGATCACCTTTGCGCGTGAAGACAGGATGGGGTTTTTCATCCAGTATGATGATAATGTCACCAGAAAGGCGAACACCCGGTATTTGATCGCCCTCACCCTGGAAAGTCACACTGTCCCCATGCTGCATGCCCTTCTCCACAACAACATCAAAAACCTTTTTATCCTTTACGATCTGTTGGCCTCTGCAACTCTGGCACTTATGCTCTTCTTTAATATCCGTACCCTTTCCGCCGCACCTTGGACACGCGACCTGCATCTGTTGAACAAAGCCGGGTCCAATCGAACGAGTAATTATCTTAACGCCACGACCATCACATTCCACGCACCGCGAGGAAACCTTGGGATCTTTAGAGCCGGAACCGTTGCAAGAATCGCAAAGCCGATCACGTATAATAGCCAACTTAATCGTCTTACCATTATAAAAAGTTTCGAGGGGCACGGGCTGCTGATGAACAATATCTTTTGGTTTGGCCTCTCCACGTGCGCGTCTCCCACCAAAGAAACTGGAAAAGATATCCGATGGGTCGATGCCGACGCCCTCTGACTCAACGCCCTTCTCGCCAAACTGGTCGTAGCGTCTCCTTTTCTCCACATCCGATAGACATTCGTAGGCCACCGAAACCTCCTTGAACTTTTCGTTTGCTCCAGGCTCCTTATTTTTGTCTGGGTGATACTTCAAAGCAAGTTTGCGGTAAGCTCTCTTAATGTCATCTTCGGAAGCATTGGGAGGGACCCCCAAAGCGTCGTAGTATTTTGTTTCTTTCACCATCCTTGCTTGCATCCA
>NW_027124709.1:0-146 GCF_001457755.1 Trypanosoma equiperdum | reverse complement strand
AAAAAAAAAAAAAAAAAGCAACGACACTGAAGTTTGGAAAGGAGCGGAAAACCAACGCAACACGCCAGAAACCGGCAGAGACGCGAAACACAAAGCCGCATATGCTCAACTAAAAATTAGCACGAAAAAGCACTTCCCCCCCCCCC
>NW_027124710.1:6640-7195 GCF_001457755.1 Trypanosoma equiperdum | reverse complement strand
TGTTAAGCTAGCAAACTTCTTAAGGGTACTTTTCTTTCCAACGCAAATTAGACTCCCACCATAGACACGAATGTATCTATAACCCGACCGCGAGTAAAGGGAGAAATGTCAACATCATGCTAAATATCCACTGACTAAATGAGACACACTCGGATGACCGCCAGTGAGATTATATTCAAATGATGGAAAACAATATCTAAAGGAGGATTCCTCAACAAGGCACTGTTAGCCAGGCCTCAAAAGAGAAAGGGAGTGGCGGATCTTGAGGATGGGAAGCATATCGGCGAAAGAAGTAGCCGTCCGAGAAGTATATATAGATTGATTGAGGGGCGTGCACGTTAAATGCAGAATGAAAAAAATTATGAAACTTATTTATTTTAAAAAATTCCTAAAGTATGTAAAAAATTAGTCTCTAGGTGTAAAATAATAGAGTAAGAGGGCGTGTAAAGTTAGTTTGACTATGAGCATTTTATAATTTTGTTTATTTTTTATATATTTGTTAGGCTTGTAATAAGAGTAGTAATGATAGTAATAGTAATAATTATTATGGGAGAG
>NW_027124710.1:2172-6621 GCF_001457755.1 Trypanosoma equiperdum | reverse complement strand
GTGAGTGTGTATATACGAATATTATAATAATATGGGCATAATTATCACAGGTAGATGACGGAGGTAATAATGAGGAAGACGTATAGTATAGTGTGGAAGCTGAGTGAGGTGGTTACGTTGTCCGCTGCAATAGCTAAAGGAGATGATGCTTTCTGTAGGACAAGGGAAAACGACCAGCGGAACTAAAAGGGACCGCGTATATGAACCAATGGTGGGTCTTTAAGAAATAGAGACAATCAGTGGTGATGCCCCTCCAATTCATTATTTGTATGCTGGCCGGACATGACGAGAATTAGTGAAATGAGTAATCTGTAAAAAAGATGTTGGTGATTCGAAACTAACTAATTGCATTAACAAAGCAAAAGCGGTAAGGAAAGATCTTTCTGAAGCCAAATCTCCAAGTATTAATCGAAACCAAACAAAAGGGCAGAATGATATGAAACAGAAGGCAAACTGTATACATGATAGAAGCAGCGTTATCTGGTCATTCCAGTAGCAGAAGTTTTAGATAAAGCTCTAGAGCATAGAACTCACCTTCAACCGTAAAGATTGAAATTTTACGTACTGAAATCTTTCAACGATTGAGCTATATAGGGGACTGGAATGTCTGAACATAGATGAGAATTTGAAGAATGAGTGAGTAAGATGTGTTTGAATTTTATAAACGGAGGTAAATTGGAGCTTGGATTACAAAGCAAACCGTTATCTTTCAACAATTCGTTCTAATTAAAAAATACACCTGTATAAAAGGAAGTCGTACAGCATTCTAACACACAATAATGAGGGCATATGAAGCGAAAGCGATTACAGAAACTGATGGAATATATGAAGCGCAACGGACTGTGTGATTTTCTTCAATCTCAGCACATGAATGAAAACTAAAAAGGATAACAGAAGTGCATATAACTGAAAAGCGTCTGAACTTTCGTCAGCGCTGGATGAGGGAACGGCTAAGCAACTTTCGAAGTTTGCTCTGAGAGCAATAGTGACTGGGAAAGATGTCCCCATAGCGGTGTGAACTAGAAATATGAAAAGCTGAAGGTATTGGGCATTGACAAAATAGATTTGGATAGAGGAGAATAGGTTGTTTTGTGGTTTTTTAGAGTATTGAAAGACTTAAAAGCCAGTGGGAAGTGACGCGGCAACACTAAAACGACATTAAGTATCAATTCCGCAGCAAACCAGTAATAATAACCATACCACAGCAGCTTGTGAAAGATACACAGCGCGATCCAATTAAAATCTTTAGTGAGTTTGGCAAAAGCAGATAGGAAGCTAAAATCACCAACATCCATCGACCCACAGTTAAAACGAATAAGGAGGATGAGGGCCACAGTAATAGCGGTGTTAACCACAATAATTACAACCTACGGAGCCCAGGCAGAGGAAAGCACCGTAGATCAGGCTGCTGCAGCGGCCACAGAAGCATGCAAAGCAGTTTGGTTCTTTCGTTCGCTAGCGGACAACATAGAAGCAGACCTAAGCACTTCAGAATCGGTCCTAACAACGGCCGATGCCGCAACAGCGAAATTACAAGTTTCCTACCACGCAGAAAAATCACTGAGTCGCAAAATGGCCTACTCTCTGCTCCTTGCTGTAGTAACAGACAGGGCCAACGAAGCTCGCGAACAAGCGACCCAAGTACGAGAAACTCATAGAAAAGCGATTGCCGTCCTACGCGCCTATGCAGCCAATTTGGAACTGGCAGACCGCTTGCACAAAAGAACAGGCCCAACGGGACAAACGCCAACCAAAGACACTGCAGTGGCAAACATCGCCGTCGGCGCCGCCGACTCCTGCAAGACAGAAAATGAAGAGTGGACTGCATCCGAAGCCCGGTGCGCGGACCCAACAACAGCAGAGCCCAAGCTGAGCAAAAACAAAATCACGACGCAGGGCATCACCAAACTGCCCATAAGCGACAAAAGTTATACCACAAAACTCATTCAATCAACTTATGCGTTCGGCAAAGGCGCGGCCAGTTCCGCAACAACCACAACAAAAGGCAACCTGTTCTGCAGCGACAGCTATAGCTACAACTCGGGGACAATTGGAGGCACAAACGCTTTGGGAGCGATCACCAAACCCAAACCAGGCCAAAACAAAGTAACGGCAAAAAGCATATTCAAAGGTGAACAAAGTAAGACGTGCGATGAGCTTACTAACGCCGACGACCCAGAAACCAAGGAGGAGAAGATGATCCTTAGCACAGTGTGCCAGCTGACAAAGGCGCCTCTGCCGCAGGCGATAAACCTCAACGAAATTAAGACCAGCAGCTTCAAGGAAGGTGGGGAACATGCAAGCTACACGCTCGTAGCTATGAAAGGGCAAGGCTTACTTCCTGCCACGGCGACAGAAATAGACAAGGCCAAGGCAGAAGAATTTGTCAATGCACTGTTTGGAAAAAAAGACTCAGCAGTTTACGATGACTTCATTAAGCAGCTTGAAAACAAGAGACTATCCATCAACAGCAAAGACAAAGAAGAGATCGAAACAGCAGAGAAAATCGTAAAAGAAAACAAGATAGGCATCGCCATTACATTTTTCGCTGGCCAAGCCTCAAAAGTGGAAGCAACAAAAAGCGCAGGAGAACAGGCAGCGGTTGATCCTTCCAAGAAATCAGACTCACAAGACAAAACTGAAGAAAATAAAGATGGGGATAATACTGGCAAACCTGTGTGCAGCAGTATTCATAACCAGACAGACTGTGAAGCTGTGACAGGTACTCCTCCTACAGGCAAGGCAAAAGTTTGTGGTTGGATTGAAGGCAAGTGTCAGGATTCCAGTTTTATAGTAAACAAAAAAATTGGCTCTGAGTATGACTGCTGCTTTTGTGAGTTTGCTAACATTTTAAGAATCATTCCCAATTTTATGAAAATTATAAAAAATTTCTAACACTTGATATATTTAGACAGTTTTCTAAAATTTTGAAATTAGTGACAGTTTAAAAATTGTCATGATAGTGGCCTATGGGTATAAGAAACAAATGATATGTTATGACTAATGATTAGTATTTTATATTAGTTTATTTTGTTTATGGACATTAGTCAGGGCTATAATAGCAATAGTTGTAGTAATAGTAGAGAACATAAATGATATTTGTATTTTCAATATATACTAATATTACAGTAAGACTAGTAACAATGATAATGGTATTGAAAGGAAAGTGATGTGAATACGTGTATAAAAATATTACAATAAGAATAGTTGTGATGAACTCTAAGTGAGCGGAGAAAATAAAAGCACTTTGAAAGTGGTGAGGGCACCAAAAGAGGGTGAGTTGTTGACAAAAAACAGGGTTCATCACGAATATTATAATAAAGAAGATTTTATTAGAGAAGAGTATTATGCGCACTGTAAAGCGGTGGAATAAACATAGAAAATGTGGAATTAAGTTTGTCTGAAGCAGAGCTTTCAAAAGAATTGTAGATCTGTCCAGAAATATTAGCTGCAGATACTGATCATACACACTTCAACCGCTATATAATAATAATAACAAGGTATTGTTTACAATGTGTAATGACTTCTTCCTTGACAAAAAACATTAGTGGTGCAACTCACTTATTTCCTTAATTTTTATGAATTTTTCTTTTATTACCCCCTAAAATAGAAAGGTAAATTAGTAAATGTTATTTGGTATCTTCGGAACTTTACTGTTTACTGTTGATATAACATTTCGTGTTCTTAGGTTCAATCTCTCTTGAAGAGGACGCAACGTGGAATGTAACAGAAAGTGTACCTAAGAATCCAAGAGTATTTGTGATTATGTTTCAAACTCATGCAACTCAAGGATGATGTAAACTCATTTTGAATGCCAAACTCAGCCATGTTTAAATTATTACAATTGCGATTGGAGGTTTGTATAGCCATGTCAAAAGGCCTAGATGGGTTATGGAATATTTAGAAAAACAGAATAAAAGTGATGACGATATTGTAATTCATTTGGATGGATCTGATGTTATTGTTTCTGATAAACAGAAGTATGAAAGCCTAATGGAATATTTTATACAAAATACTGCGAAAAATAAAGATAAGTTTAAAGAAGAGGGTATTCATAAAGAGCATATACAGAGAAGATATTGGCTTTTCAGCGTCAAGAACAGAAAACGGAAAGATAAAAAGCTACCACATTTACTGAAATCGCCTCCTAGTGGAAAACCTTATCTTAGTGGTGCAGGCGGTTTGATAGCCAGAGTTTTGGGATTTAGAACGTTTGATAAATAGGTTAATGTGATTCTTGAAATAAGCAATGAATGATGTTCAGGGAAGAATATTTACAAATCGTTTCTAAATTGGAGTGCAATTGAAGAAGAAGCGTTTGGAAAAAGATTTGTGTTGAAGCGAGGAATGATTGGATTGGATTATGAGGAGAGATTCTTTTCTATTACAAATAATGGTGAAAGTCTGGAGACCTCTTCATTCACTTTTCTCTGAAGCATTTTGCATGGA
>NW_027124710.1:106-2162 GCF_001457755.1 Trypanosoma equiperdum | reverse complement strand
TTGGGTGAAGTTGAAACTTATGTGATAGATGGCAGGAAATTGGATGTTGAATATTGATAAATTTGTGGTGATGCGTTTAATGATAGGAATTTGTTTAAAGCTAAGAATCTGTAAAGTCATAAAATTAATCGGACATAAACCATGGAGGCACAGCAAGGAGGCACAAGAACTCTGAAGTTTACTAACACTGTAAACTTCCTAACAATTTGTGTCAAATCGAAAGAAATGCAGAAGGATAAGGGGCGAATTAAGAGGCACAAACGTAGCTACCACAACCATTTCTTCTAGTTCTTTTGCTAGTGCCTTCCACAACGTCAGCTCAAGTAGCGGCAGGCGACAACGCCGCGGTGTACAAGCAGCTGTGTAAGTTAATCCGGATAGCCGAGGCCACGGAAGATATTCTAGGTGTCCTTGCCGAAACCATAGAAGACTACGACGACCTTCACCTACCAAATGCGACCCTCAGCAAACCAGAGTGGCTAAAGCAGTTCGACAAAAAAGGGCCGAATAAGCAAAGGCCAACAGCACCGGAAGGGTCACAAGCGAGCGACAAAACTTGGCAAACCCGCTGGGCAAGCTAGGTCGCAGCCGCCGAGAAGCTAGAAGACACCACTAAAACTCAAGTTTACAAAAAGGTACCGATTACACCAACAAACAAAGCGGAGAAAGAAACAAAGAGACTAGCAATCGCAACAGAATTAGAAGCCGCTGCCAGAGCTGCCAGCACATTAGCCGAAGCCAAAACCGAATTGGGTGATAACTCAAAGCAGAAAGCACAGGAAGCCCTGGAAAAAGCGGCGTTCGGAGCCAAGGGAAAAATAGCGGCAACTGTAACGGCAGCAGACCTAAAGGCGGGCGGCGCGCCGACAGATGCAAGCCAGCTCTGCGGCTCACCAGGAACGTCAACCGCAGCTGTTTCGCTAACGGGGATAATGATCTGTATTTGTGGCAAAACGGACAGCGGCAACGGCATGGAGAAAGCATGCACGTCGACCGACCAAGACAGCACAGCAGTAAGCGGCAGCTTTGCAAATCTAGGGACGTTGATGCCAAAGCTGGTAGAAAACTTCCCAGAGCGGCCCCAAAAACAACTGAGCGGCGACGAAATAAGGCAAGCTCTTAGCGACTTCAAAGCGACGGCGACACGAAGCAACGGTCATACGACATTCGGAAAATTTGTCACCACCGACTGCCACGGCCACTCAGAATCAGGGCAATGTGTGCTGTATAACGGCAATGTAGCAACTGCAAAAGGCGAAATAGACAACAGCAAATGGTCGACAGAGCTAACAGCAGCGGCTTCGGCAATAGAGGCGATAACAGAACACAACCACAGGGTAGCGGCAGCGCAGGCCAGGATCCGCCAAGCTAAGGAAGCTGTCGTCACAATAATGCAACTGCCCCTAATACCTCATTCCACTTCAGACGTGGCAACAAAAAGCAAAACAACAGCAACCGGAACAGCCGCAGGAGACAAGCAGAAAAAATGTGAGCAACACCACGGCAACCAAACAGAATGCGAAAAGCTACAGTGCTCTTATGGTACAAACGCTGCAGATAGAAAAAATTCAAAACTCAAGCAGGAACAGGAGAGGGAGATTCAGCAGCAAAACTTTCAGCTGGGTTGTGAAAACACGGAACTGACAAAACTAACTGTGATGATGACAAAAGTTATAAATGAGAAAATGAAATTTGCAAAGTTTCCAGTTTCTCCGTCAATAAAAAATTACTCTGATTGCTGATAACTTTATGTGTTTGGTAGCATTATAGCATTTAAGAATTTAAAGATATTTTTGCTTAATTTAATAAAATTTGTTAAGGTTTCCTTTTTTAGAGTATTTGCAAATATTTGCTAAAATTTGATATATTATAACAGTTCTTGAAAATTTCAGAAAGTAAAAACTTTGGGTGAGACTGTTATACGTGTGTAAAGTAGCTGGGTAATAAGGTATGAAAAGTGAGCGATATTATAAGTTAGTTATTTTTTTATGTTATAGATATACAGTAGCGTTATAATGTTAATGCTAATGATATAAATGATAAGAGAATGTTGTGC
>NW_027124710.1:0-96 GCF_001457755.1 Trypanosoma equiperdum | reverse complement strand
ACTAATATTATAATAAGAGCAGTAATAGTAATGATAATATAAATGAGGATAATAATGATAATAAGAGAGAGTGTTGTGAGTGTGTGTATACGAATA
>NW_027124711.1:1993-2732 GCF_001457755.1 Trypanosoma equiperdum | reverse complement strand
GGAAACACTAGAAGTCTCAAGAGAGTTTCAACCACTAAAGCTGAGACAGAGGTGGAACCAAATGTATACGGTGACAAAAAATTACCACAAAGAAAAAAACGTTGGAGGAGAATTTACCTGCGAAACTAAAGGTTGCGATTGCTCAGTAACCGGCGAAAAAGCGGAGATCCGCAGAAAAGCGCTAAATTTTACACAAACATGGGTAAGTAAAGCACATCGACTAGTAGCTAAATTGGTCCTATGGGACGTGATGTGAACACCTGTTAATTTAAAGGCAGGGAGACACTTTCTTAGGAAAGGAAAAACTGTCTATAAGTTCGGTGACGAATGCAGAGATACAAGATAATTCACAGGAAGGCCAAAGGGGTGTTTGAAGATATTTATGGAATTCATAAAAAGTAGAATAGAACCTTTTGAAACTAGACCCAACGCAACCATGAAGCGCCAGGCGTCAACACGGTCACGCGGTGGCGGGGAGATGCTTTCACAAGTATGGAAGAGCGTTCCTATTTTAAAACCCGTTTTTGACAGTGCATCACCCAAAGAGGGTGCACTAAAACTACTATTTGTGATCATGCAGTTTTTTTATGCAACTGCAGTAACATTGCTCTCCGACGTTTCTGAAGCGACTCCAAAGAGGCTAAACGTCGAGGTAATGGCGAAACTGTGCCAAGCATCGCAGCTGGCGGATCCGGATATAACTTTTTATCCGAAAGAGGATACCATCTTAGACGGTGAA
>NW_027124711.1:1475-1983 GCF_001457755.1 Trypanosoma equiperdum | reverse complement strand
AACGCAACCATGAAGCGCCAGGCGTCAACACGATCACGCGGTGGCTGGGAGATGCTTTCACAAGTGTGGAAGAGCGTTCCTATTTTAAAACCAGTTTTTGACTGTGCATCACCCAAAGAGGGTACACTAAAACTACTATTTGTGATCATGCAGTTTTTTTATGCAACTGCAGTAACATTGCTCTCCGACGTTTCTGAAGCGACTCCAAAGAGGCTAAACGTCGAGGTAATGGCAAAACTGTGCCAAGCATCGCAGCTGGCGAATCCGGATATAACCTTTTATCCGAAAAAGGATACCATCTTAGACGGTGGGCCGCCTTTACTCAAACTCAACATGTCATTGGCACCAAAAGAGTGGAGAGACAAGTTTGCCAAACGTTAAAGGTCAAACAAAGTAGAATAAATATCAACACCACCGTCAGGGACCCCCACTGACTGGACAAAACTGTGGCTGCGTGTGGCCGCCATCGAATCAGAACCCAGAAAAGCGGGCACTGAACAAGTGATCC
>NW_027124711.1:1149-1465 GCF_001457755.1 Trypanosoma equiperdum | reverse complement strand
GACTGGACAAAACTGTGGCTGCGTGTGGCCGCAATCGAAGCAGAACCCAGCAAAGCGGGCACTGAACAAGTGATCTTCAAATGCTACAACCTATAAATAGCAGAGCTCTACAAGAAATAATTCATATCGCAACAAGTCTCGGGGCACGGTGAGCTAGCGGTAACTGAGAGCGCAGTAAAACACACCAAACCAGCTGACGCAAGCGATGGGCAGCTAAAAACTGCTAAGTGACGCTATTTACAGGGGAAATCAAGACGCGTCAAAACCCCTAAGCCAAAACACCCTATCAAGCAGCACCAACTTGGCATATGCCAAC
>NW_027124711.1:0-1139 GCF_001457755.1 Trypanosoma equiperdum | reverse complement strand
AAAACACACCAAACCAGCTGACGCAAGCGATGAGCAGCTAAAAAACTGCTAAGCGACGCTATTTACGGGGGAAATCAAGACGCGTCAAACCCCCCAAGCCAAAATACCCTATCAAGCAGCACCAACGTGGCATATGCCAAGATCTGCGGCAAGGAAACCAATGTAGCAGAAAGCAAAACGCTAGCCCATGCGGTAGCGTTCGTGTGAGGACCGCCAGCTGGAAAACCAACGAGGGACCCTGTATTGCCGACGCTTGTGGTGAAGTACACTGGGAAGCGAACGGCGTCCCAGCAGCAAGCCGGTTGGCGAAGATAAGATCGTTCTGTGAACCACGAGCAAACGCCCGATAACAGCAGATAGAATAAGGCACGCCATTCAGTAAGCAGAAAAAGCAGTAATAACAATCGACAAACATGCGTACGTTGTGCACGTACATACAAAATGAGACGGCAACATCAATACCGCTTGCCCCAAACTAACTAACGCAGCAGCAGGCTCAGCGGACCCACTGAAAAAATTTATATGCCTGCAGCAACCAGAAACGTTAGCAACAGACATAGAGCAGCGGCAAAACTACAACAAGGCGGTAGCAGAACAGAATAGGAACCTGCAACCCATCGACAACCAAGTAAAAGCACTCATGAAACGGGAAATATTTCTAAGGCAAAAACCGCACAACCAGGCTTCTCAAGACGCTGCTCGGAAAAAACAAAAAAGAAGCAGAAGAAGCGTAAACGCAATGCAACTCACACAACGGCAAACTACAGACCTGTCCCTAAGACAAGTGCACATATGATAAAAAAGAGAATAAATGCAATACAAAGGCAACAGTGGAAGGAGAAACGGCAACAGAAACAGGATAACAAGCAGCGGCAGGTTAGAAAAGAAAGAAAAGTTCAAAACATGGAACTGATAAAACCAAATGTGACACTTAAAAAAGCTGAAAATGAGAAAACAACACTTGAAGAGGTTCTATTTTTCTCGTAAATAAAGGCCTTCTTTTTTGTTGATAATATTGTGAATTTTGTAGTATTATAAGGATTAAACTTGATTTTTTTATTTCACTAAATTTACAAAACTTTCTGAAATTATATATTTTTTAACACTTTGGCAAAACCGTTGGAAAAAGTGAAATTTTG
>NW_027124714.1:30120-58976 GCF_001457755.1 Trypanosoma equiperdum | reverse complement strand
ATGGCAGCAGTCCCGCAACCACCAATGGCGGCGGGAACTGTTCAGGCAACATCTCCCCTGTTTCATCAGGGCGTACCATTACCAAAGGTTTGCTTGCTTCCTTCGCAGTACCTGCCGTCCGGTTTTCATCCTGCTGGGGGCGCGGCCCGGCCTCCTGAGTTGTCAGAGGAGCAGAAGCGGGAGTTGGAGCGGGCCGCGCTTCGGGAACTCGCCAGTGCTTCAGGAGACCACAATCGAGAACCTGAGGAGGTGGTGAAGACGCTTGCGGGTCGTTTGTTTTTCTTAAGCCGATGCGACGTGGCTACAATGTTGACGAATGTTGCGACTTCCGTGCAGTCTCTTGGGCGTCACGATGTGGGACTACTTGCCAATGAGGACGGAACGACTTTTACGTTTATCCAGTCCCCGCACTACGGCACAGACAACTTTGCTGAGGGACTGCAGCACCCCTCAAGGCACCGGCGTGCAGTCGAGGATGCGAAGGAAAGAATTAATCGATCGGATTGTCGCTCTAGGGAGAGGTTTTTACGTGCTGCGCGTGCTGGTACGCCATCTAACGTGGAGGAGCGCCGGTCCCCGAATCCCCCAAAATCAACAAAGAGGTCAACATCTATAGCGGCAAGAGATTTCCCAAAGTCAACGTATGAACAAATACAGGAGGTACTTCAAGAGCAGAGAAGGACTTCAAGGCATGAGAAGAGAGGTGCTTCTGCTTCACGCAAAGGCCAAAGGCGCCCATCGTCGGCGGACGGCGGTTATCTTCTTTGGCGGTACGGCGGGAAGTATCCGCAGGAGTGTTTGTACGAGAACTACCGTTTGCGTGGAATGAGAGGGCGTCAGCACTAGAATACGTCGAATATGTCCACCATCGTTACCGATAACGTGCTTAGTGCTGGTGCAGAAGTCGGTTCTATAGAGGCACTATACACCCCATACTTTTTTTGCTCTCCTCTTGCCATTGGCCTCATAGACCTCAAGAATTTCATATATGTATGTTTTGATTAGATTTGTTTTGCAGAGTAGCGATGCGTAACGTGCTATTTCCCTTTTATGAAGTGCATTTCCTCCCTTATTTACCGGTTTTACTTTTTGAAGAGAATTTCTTGTGCTCCACGCAATAGGTGACCGTTAATTCGTTGGTAATAAAAGTGAGTTTCATCAGTGGCGTCTGTTGATTGGGTCATGTGCATTGAAAGCATTCCAATGAGGTGATACGTAAATATGTGTTCTGTGCTGCAGCGTTAGAGGGGCTGTGGAGGGCGCCTCAGGTTATGGTATCCACTTCGGTGGCACGTGCACGTCTGCGTGTTACTTTTGGGTTTCTTTCCGCTAGGAGTCTGAGCATCCGCAAAAAGTTTGAGCACAACTTTTTGTATCCCTTTGAGCGCTCCCTTCGTTGGTTGCTTGAGTTGCAGTACTCACCCACCACTTCCCCACCGAAGCTGCACGTAGTGGCGCTTTTGTGTTACCATATATTTTGTGTCTTCGCCTCCAAGTACCATCCCACCACCACCGTCAAAGTTGTGTGCCATTCGGAGGCCATCATCAACTGTTTCAGGTATTTGTGAAGATGTCTTACAGTTTTAACACTGCCTTCAGCATTTGTTACGTGGAGGCGTTGAGTGCCTGCTGGGTTAATAACGCATGGAGGTGGTCTGGAGGGGAAAAAGGGAACATATCGAGACAATTGAGGAGTTGTGTGTGAAGGGGAAAAGAAATCAAATAGTCAGAGCTGATGAAAATGTGTGTTGGTAAGTCGTTGGGTCATCCGCCGCGTCACCTGAGTGATGAGGTGATTGTGTTGGAGCTGAGGGCGCATTTTTTTTTTTTTGGGGGGGGGGTCGAAGGGGCCTGTCGTGCCGATGACGGAGGTGATTGCGCGCGCGTGAATTTGGTTTGTAAGGAAAGCTTTGCCATCTTTGTTGTCTTGTCGCACATGTAGCGATTTTTTAAATTTTAATGTTCGACCTATTGATCATCGCATGTGGCACAAAAGTTTTGCTATGCCATAAATAATTGTACCGCGCGCCAGTACATATGTGAGTGTGTATACATTATTTTTGTTTTCCAGGTGGATGTTACCGTATTTGTAAAGATTGGCTAATCAGCGTAAAGGAACTTCAGCTTGATTAAGACCCTTCGGTGAACGATACTTCTGCCTAACGTAAGCGGAGAAACTGGGAAGTAGACGGGTCAAGAGGGACAGAAGAGGAAAGACAAGGAGCTTCCATATGATTTCTTTCCTCTTCTCTTCTCTTTTTTGTTTTGTACTGCTTGATATTCATCGTTAGAGTTGACATTTTTGTTTGGACGATACATTAAATAATGGTTCATCGAAAACTTATCATCGACACCGATTGTGGCGGTGACGATGCCATAGCCATCATGTTGGCTATGACACAGCCTGATGTGGAAGTCATTGCCATCACTGTTGTGTGGGGAAATGTGGAGGTTAACCAAGGTATGGAAAATATCGGCAAACTTCTGGATTTGTATGACGCAGATATACCGTTTTTTCGTGGGGCAGAGGGACCCCTCGTGGGGGAGCGGGAGACTGTGCAGTGGGGCGGCTTCGGCTCGGACGGCTTTGGTGATGCGGGATTTCCACCATCTAAGCGTGTGGCTCTTCAACCTAAAAGACATGCCGCACTGGAGATACTGAAAATACTTGAGGAGGCAGAGCCGTCAGATGATGTGGTGTACCAGTTGGTTGCGTTGGGCCCCCTTACAAATGTGGCATTGGCCCTTCGTTTGAACCCCGATTTGTTTTCCAAACTTGGGACAGATACGATACCTGGCATTGTCATCATGAACGGCACCAGTGAAAGCAAGGGCAACTCCAACATGGCGGCTGAGTTTAACAGCCACTGCGATCCGGAAGCGGGGGTCGTGGTGCTGCAGCACAAGGGGTGGAAGTGTCCGGTACAGTTGGTTAATTGGGAGGTAACTGTTAACTCCCCCATGACGTGGGGGTTTTATGATAAGTTGGTGAACAGAGAATTGACTCCCAATGGCCGCGTGGCGGTAAATCAAAACAAATGGCAGGAGTTTATTGAAAAACTGTTTCAGCGTTTGGAGGCATTCACTCGTATTCACGATGATGGCACAAGAGCAGACACCGGTGACGCTGAGGCAACGCAAGATGTTACGTGCGTTGTTCCGGACGCTGTAGCTGTGCTGGTTGCCATCCGCCCCGAAAGTGTACTCGACAGCTTCCTCACATACGTAACTGTCGAATTGCATGGAAGGGAAACAAGGGGGGCGACATGCATCGATTGGTATGGCACGGAACAGTCCATGGCGAAAAAGGGTCGCTGGCGCAACTGCAATGTTATCACTAAAGTGGACAATGAAATGTTCCTCAAGGCGCTACGGGATATCGTAGAATATGTCGCGTAAGGAGGACGAGAAAGGGCGTTTCACCGCCCTCTTTCCAGCGACACATCGCATGTCTCCGGTATTCGACGAGAATCCTTCTTTTTTAAAAAAAAAACACATCAAAATATATTTGTCATTTGGACCTGCGTGGTTCTGTGCGTGGGGCCGAGGTTACCGCAGGTAACGTGTGAACAGCTTATGTAGCTAAGTGTTGGTGACGAGGTAAGGGAAAGGTGCGGGTATGTGTGTGGTTGAGGGAGGAGGAAGTCGCAAACGTTTATTTGTGTGTTTCTTTTGTTTTTGTTTTTGTTTTAGAAGGTCGATATCGAGTTTCCTTCTTAAAATGAAAAAAAGATATATATATATATATATAATTTTATTTATTATTATTATTATTTTTTTTTGGTTGAGAGAGCGCAGCGGCTCCTGGTAGTGCAGGCTGGTGGTCGAGCGTGGAAAAGGGAAAATAAAACTAAGTTTTAAAAAAGATGAAATGGTTGTAGGCACGGATGAGAGGTACATAAGTTCTGAGGCTCTGCTTTTGTCTTGAAAAACGGAAGGAGCAGAATTTAAAAATATATGTATACATATGAATATAAGAATGAGGGTCAAAGCACTGCAGTGCACACATAAATGGGTAATTCGTAGGAAAGTTTTAGGTTTTTAAGGCGAAGCGAGGAGGCGGAAGGTGAGGTTCTGTTCGCGTGGGAGAATGAAGTAGAACCGGTAATGAATTCAACAAAGAAGAAAAAAAGAAAGAAAAAGGGTGCGGGAGGTTACTTCACCTTTGTCGCGATGTATGTGTATGCATGATTTTTGTATTTGTTTGTAAGTTTCGTGTGCGTATATCCACGCGTGCCTTCAAGTTTGCATACATCCCTTCCCCCATGATCAACTGAACTATATTTTTCTCAAGAGCACTTCCGTCGCTACGGCTACTGTTTTTGCTGTTGCTTCATTTGTTTTTTTTTCATTTTTCGCCGACTACTCTCCCCATTTAATGTTACAATGTATGTAGACCATTCAACCCCGTTCCTTTCCCTTGCGCATGTCACAATCGCGGTTTTACTCTTCGAACAAAGATTATCTCGGACTAACCGGGTGTGGGGCTTGTTTTTTCTTTTTTTCATTTTATATTGTGCTGTTTCCTTTCTGTAGAATCTGTCCCATTCCTTTTCTTCCTTCCTTGACTCTCCTTTTTTCTTTTTTTCCTTTTGTCGTGTGTTCGTTTGATGGTGACATTTCGCAGTATTTGCTGTTTTTGTACGGAATGCCGTTTGGTACTGTAAGGTATCCGCGGGTGTTTATTCATTTCGGTTCACACAACGGTTTTATGGTTTTGTTATGTTATGTTTTGTGAAAAGGATGAGTAAGAGGGAGAGAAAGGGGGAGGAAAGGAAAAGAAAGCAGAAGGTGAACTGACAGAAGCGAAGGGAATGCAACGAGAAATTGAACGAGTCCGAGAATTTAAATACTGGTAAGGACATAAAGCAGAAACGTTTACTTGTCTTTTGTAATGATTTAATATTGGCGAAGGAAAAGGATGGGGAAAAATCCTTGTAAGAATATATATATATATATATATATATACCAACCTTCTTATTTTCACGCTCTTTATCTTATCTTATTTGTCATTTCATTATCATTAATAGTGTGGGCGTGAGTTAATATTACAATTGGGTCCTTTGTTTACTTCTTTTTTTTACTTTATTTGGCTTCTCTGCCACGTGTATGACTTCTAAATAGAAAAACAATGCCTCGGAAAGTACATTCTCCTTGCTTCTGCGAAGTGATGTGCACAAAAACAATATGTATGTCGAATACAAATAAATTAAAGAGAAGTTAAAAGTTGAACTCAAACATATGCGCACACTCGGGTACAGAAATACACATATTGTATCTCCCTTTATTCCTCGCGAAAGATCGCGTGGGTAAATGGGAGAGGGATTTCTTTATAGAGAAATTTGAAGGAAAATAATCGTATGAACTATTAAAAGCGCGATGTGAGGTGGGTGGAAATGGTGTAATATATATATATATATATATATATGTGTGTGTGTGTGTATGTCTGTATGTGGAGGGGAATTAAACAGAATATGAGTTAAACACAACGTTACCCGATTGGATGTGTGAAGGTTGGGGAGCTCAGGCTATTAAAGGTCGGCATTGGTATAAATAATCAATAAACAAATAGGAGAAATATTAAATTTTGGACCCCATCACTACCTTGGGGCGGTGCATCGTGCATACATAGATGATGTACTACCTCTGGTGTTGTGATGCAGTCCTATCAACCGTCACTGTTACCTCGCCTTGTTCCTGCGACGTTAGGACTTAAAAAAAAAAACGTTCTTCTCCACCCTATCTGGTTAAAATTTACAACTCCACGTGGTCGTGCGCGCTAACATCGTCTGTTGTTTTTTTATGGGTGACAAATAGGTGGCGAGGAAACCAAAGTTATCGGACCACAGAGTGAAGAGGGGAACCTACAGGAAGAAAGAACCAGGTGTCACACCTTTGGACATGGTAATGTTTGAGGTGCGGCAGAAGGTTTATGCGACACTCCACGAAACATTTCATGCCGCTATTATACAAGAGGTTGCACATGATGCGCACACGGGGCAGCTTCTGTACTACGTTCACTACGTGGAACAGGACAGTCGCATGGACCGTTGGCTCCCCGGTAGCGCATTGAGGGAGCGGAGACAAGGCCGGCAGGCGGACAAACAGCAGGTGAGTAAGCCAACAGGCTGCGGCATCACCACGCGTGGGCAAAGCCGTTTGGTGGCAGAGCAGGAGGAGAGTGGATCCAACGGCGCTACGGCAGGTTCCGCAGCAAAGCGAGGTGCGACACCAAATTGTGATAAGGTAACAACTACCAGAACGCGGAAGGAGAGTTCGTTTTTTTATCGACCGAAGAATGTTCAACGTATTTGCATGGGCCCATATGAAGTGGAGACGTGGTACTTCTCGCCGTACCATCTTGCGCGACCGCAGGTGCAGCAAGGCTTCAAGCAGAACGCAGAATACTTCACAGGTGACATGGAGCTACAACTGCGCCAAGATAGTCGCGATAATGCTCTGCGTTCTTCCGTTGCTTTTACATCTTTTGTGCTTCATATGTGTCCCTTTTGCTTACAGCCCTTTTCGGAACATGAAGATGTGTTGCGCCACGTCCGTCTAGTTTGCTCCCGCTTTCCACCGGGAAATGAAATATATCGCGATCCCATACGGAATCTCACCGTGGTAGAGATTGATGGAGTAGCTGAGCCCACATTTTGCGAGCACTTGGCCCTTCTATCCAAACTGTTCCTTGACCATAAAGCTCTTGATCATGACATGACGCCCTTTCTGTTTTACGTGCTCTGCAGTATACAACCACATGGTTTGGAAGTGCTTGGCTACTTCAGCAAAGAGAAGACGACACCGGAGATGTACAATCTCTCTTGCATACTCGTACTGCCACAGTTCCAGAGTCGTGGGATAGGGCGGTTTCTCATTGAACTTAGCTATGAACTGTCTCGTCGCGAGGGGAAAATAGGCTCACCTGAGAAGCCGCTGAGCGACCTGGGGGAGAAGCTTTACCTGGGATACTGGGGCGACACGATCGTTTCAACCCTTGCTCGCGCGATTGAGGAAAGTCACTGCGTCACACTGGACTATCTTGTGCAAGCAACGTTCATGTCGGAAGCGGATGTCATGCGAACGCTACAATACTTGAAGTTAATCGATGGTACTCAAATTGTAGTTTCGGAAGAGAGTATCGAAAGATGTCTTTCGAAACGCGTGCAGCGCGAGCGCAGTGGACAAAATTATATCTTTTATCCACACTTGCTTAGCTGGAGTCCACACATGTACAATGAGGTAGTGGAGCAGGATGTGGCTCCTCCAGTTTATGACTTGCGTAGAGCTGAGAAAGTATAACCGAATTTATTTCATATGGATGGGAAGGGTAAGTCTGTGGGCCCGTTTTGGTGGTTGCGTTCTGTCTTTTATTATCATAAAGTGGGTGAGTGTGTGCGTGTGCGTGTGAGTGTGTTTCGTTGGTTGCTGTATATGTGGGGAGGTAGTGAAGGAAAGGGTTCATTTGGCAGGTAAGAAGTTCCTTTCCTCTGCTCGTGACTGCGTAGTGTCACTTCTCTGCGATGTGTGTATGTACACATTTGTCTGAGTAGTGGAGAGGACGGGGGGGGGGGAAGAGTGTTGGATGTAGTTGTGAATGGATATAGTCTTTGTTTGATTGCGATTTTTCAACCACCACCAATTGCCGGAAATATGTTGGAGTGTGTGGTTATTGTGGTGGATGAAAGGGTGACGTGGTTTGGAAATAAGGGAGGCCGGAGGGTGGAGAGATGCATGATTGAAAGAAAACTGGATACTGTGCAACATTGCATCATTACTTACTTTTGGGCGGCGAGCTGCGTGAACTCATCTGTTACTACTATTTTTCGCATCATTTTTTATTCATGTAGCGAGTGGTTAGTGGCGAACCAGGGGAAAACTTGAATAACAAAGGAGAAGGAGTTTAGAAATAGCTGTGATATAACGACAACGTTGGTAAGATGCGGCGGGTACTGTGTGGTGTTTCTGTGCGCTGTGGCGCGCTTTCATCTCGATTCTGTAGTGGTGGCAAGGCTGATAAGCCGAAACTGGAAGAGTTGGCTGCAACATACTCACAACTCACCCTCAAGGAATTGTCGGACCTGCAGCGACTTGTTTTCAAGAAACTTGGCCATAGCGACGACTTCTATGAAAAGGCATTACTTCGTGGACTTGGGGGTGGAGGCGGTGGTGGCGCTGCAGTGGCATTCCCGGTTGCTGCAGCAGCGGGAGCGGCCCCCAGTGGGGCGTCTGCTACTGAGGCTGAACCACCAAAGACTGAAAAGAAGAAAGTCGAAAAAACCTCTTTTGACGTCAAACTTGAGAAGTATGCTCCCGATATTAAGGTAAAGTTGATAAAGGAACTTCGGTCGGTAACAAACCTTTCCATTGCTGATGCAAAGAACGCAATCGAGAAGTGTCCGGGATTAGTACAGACGAATATGCGCAAAGAGGATGCCGAGAAACTGAAGGGGCTGTTTGAAAAACTTGGCGCCACCGTCCAGCTGTTGTAGGGTGATTTCTTCGTTCCATCAGTTTACTAGTTTTGCATGTCAACGTTTATGTTTTTCGTACCGTTGGAGGAGGTCCAAATCTTATTTTTTGATACGTTTTTGACATTTCGCTGATGAGTGGCTCGGCAAAATGTCAGAGGGGGGGGAGTATTACCAAACGGGGCATGGGGCTGTGGACTTCAGAGGTTTTGTTTATGCACCACGGTGCTTGTAGTCACATTTAATGCGATGTATGGCGCAGAAGGGTATGAAAAGGGGGTGGGTGGATAACCTCCAGGTCATTTTTCGAGGTAACCTTAACTGTGAGGAAGTCCTCGTACTGTGAGACTTCTTTTTCGTTACGACAACTACATCGTGCTCTCTTCTTTTGCAATGTTGATTATATACACAGTGGCTAACCTTGCTCTTCTTAGGTTGTTGTAGCACACATAAAAAGGGGTTCCGCAAGTGGAGTGTATTTATATCCCGTACAGCGTTAGTGAGGCCGCTAATAAGAAAGTAGGAGGATCTTTTCCCCTGCACCTTCTTGATTAGTTGGGATTGATCTGGAAAAAAAAAAAAGTGGTCTGAGCAGAGGTTGCGAAGAAGTCGCGAGCAGGACCAGCTGGAGAGTTACAAATTCAATCGCATCAACAACAATCAGTTGCAACCGGAACTCATGTCCATCCACCAAACAAAAGTCTGTAGCGTAAATGAACCGTTGTCCAACCCTGATGATAGTGCACTCGAGTATTGCGTAGAAGCGCAGAGTCCGGTGAACAGGACCACAAGCACATGGGAGTTGCGCAGTAAACTGTTTCCTCACGCATTTGCGGCCGTATTGGATACAGATTTATCTGAGAGCGAGACCACACAGCGCGAACTTGCAGAATGGACGAGAAAGAGATGTAGAAACTATGAACGTCAGGGGGACATATTGAGGTCGCAGCTCGGTGTACTTGTGAGCAGCGGTGCTGCCAATGGAAAGCGCTCCGATGCAGACGATGGGGATGATGAGGCGTTTCTTGTAGGCTTGGGAGAGTGGTCACTTCAGGAATCTTCCTCTCAGTACCTTAACTCTGCTAAGAAAAAGAAATGTCATCGCCAACTTAGGTGTAAGGACTCGTATGAGTCCGCTTTACTTCTGGAACGTCAGTGGAGCGAACGCCACGCGGTCAGTCTTAAACATTCGTGTATGAAAGGGGCACATCCTACTCCAGCCGCACAAAACTTTGAGCTGGGCTGTGCCAAAGACTTATGCCGCGATGCCTCGAGTGTCGAGATTCACAGCATTACCCCTGCAGCCTCGGTGGTTGCAGCAGAGAAAACCAGGAGTGTTACGGCTTGTGAGCCACCCACAGAGCAGGAGAGAAAGAAGAACCGTGGGGTTGCTTCTGAACATGAAGGCACTCAAAACTTTGCCGAGCATTTGGTTGTGCAGTATTTTATTCCCGATGGGTCAGAGGCAGAAAGCGGGAAATCAAGCAACGACACCAGGGGTGGAGCCTGTGGACGAGGTCTGTACAGTATGCCGCTTTCTGTTTTCCGGTACCACTACCCGCAGTTACTTCTGGATTTCTTGCTCCAACACTCCGTCGTTATGGAGTCATCCTAGCGTGGGTTGTTGCAGTATTGTGTGCCGCCGAACGTGGCGATGCAGCCAAAAAGTGTGTGTGGGAGACACAGGTTGTTAGGGGAGAGGTGTGACCAGCGGCGAATGTGATGGTTCCGCGGACCCCATTTATTATTTTCTTTTTGCCCATTTGTGTCTTTCCGAATTTACACACTTTCTTCTCCCTTTGTTACTTATTCAACTCCAATAATACCTTAAGACTCAGATCTACCTCCACGCAGAAGAGGTGATTTAAAGGAACACTGACACTTTGCAGGCATATTTGGAACGCCCCTTATTTGACAATGCCCCGGATCCACATATTCGAGAACTGCGGGTGCTCTAGCGGCGACGGTTTTATTAAAGCGCCTTCATCAGGCATGTGGCAGTGCACGCTCCCCTCAAATGCCGAGCAGTCACCACGAGTAATCGCAAAGAAGGGGAGAAATGGAGGGCATGAGATTTTGGTGAAGCACACCGGGTTGACTGGTGCATCAGGCATCTGTCCGTTCGTTGTGGAATCCTATGATTGCGGCCTAACAAACCCCCGAGGACCACAGCCTTGTGCTCAGCTCGTTCCTCGTTTCGTCAGCCCACAACGACTTCAACTGATATCTACCAGTAGTAGGTTTTTGTGCAGTTTCCTTTTAACTACAAATGTGCGTTCCGCGGACGAAGTGGATGTCATAAGCTTTCAGTGTGTTTGTCCTGGAGCCCGTACCCCTTCTGGCACCGGCATCGCCTTCGCTGCAGCGGCGGAGGCAACATGGGTGGATGTGGTATCACTGCTCCGCGGAGAGCAAATCAAAGGTCGCACATCTTTTAATGCCGCGCGGGTGTGGCGATTGCAGTGGGGCGTGGTTGAAGCTGCCGAAGTCGAAGGTGTGAGCGATTTGAGGGCTGGTTCCACGCTTGCTTGGCGCGTAGTTGAAGAACTACCCCTAAAGGGTCTCGTGGAGGACGCTGTATCGCGTGGCGGAGGTACACTTCAAGTTGCCATAGCAGGTGCACGGAGAAAGGAAGAATGTAGAAAGACGGCCGCAGCATCGCCGAGAGCGGAGTCTGGAAGTAACAAACGAGAGCCCGCGGCAAAAGCTGCTGATGCGGACATTCCACGGTTTACCCCTGCGGCTCACGTTATTTCTGCCGACGCAGAGCCACCAACGTTGCAACCGAAGTTGAAACGCCAGCGGGAAGGGGAGTCCGATCCCTCTTCTCCGAGGAACCTCACAGTTGAGTTTGCTCTTGCACAAGAAATGGATGCGAAGGGGGCGGTAGGGGAGCTGCGTGGAGGAAAGGGCACCGATGGCACTATGAGTGCGGGTTTGGTGGCACCACAGAGGTCAGGAAAGCGGAAACCGACATACGCTGAAGTTTTAATGAGGTCAGAGCAACCAACCGATACGGCTCGTGTTGCGGGACCGAAGGTTCTTGTGCTCCGCGAGTGGAGGCAACGCCTTGGCGAACTAAGAGTTGAGGTCGGTTACGTAAACAATGAAGATGGTATTTTATCCCTTGCCAAAGGATGGCTAAGAGAAACCGGCAAAGAGAGCGTCGGAAAGAGTGTGAAGATGGTCACCACGCTCGTGTCCGCAAGTTTGAGGGAGCTGCTCTGCGGAGCACACTTGAATGTGGCTGTGCAATGTCGACTGTCGAGGTGCAAGAAGAGTGACGAGCTCGCATCACTTCGGAAATGTGTCGATATTGCGGTGGTCTTGGGAAAGGAGGTGGACAAGTTGCCCCAGGATACTTCGGTGGGCTTACAGTTCTCGAAGTATATCCTCAAATTACGCCTCCTGCGCCACCGGTGCTTTGCAACGGTACTAATGGACAAGACCGTGAGCCGCCCATTGTTTGTGGAGGCGCTGAGGTTATGCAGACGGTTGCTGCGACTCCTCAAAGAAGAGAATATCGCTTCCACTAATTCGAATGTGTGTGATAAGGACAGCGATGCCTGTTCGAGGCAGATCTCTTTAGGTGTTTATACAGCTGCTCTAGCGGCCATGGAGCTCTCTCTTTTTACTCCAGAGAATAATAAAGTGCAGAACGGCATCACTCTTATCGCAGGTGAGCTGTTTTTGTGGCTTTGTAATAGCAAGTGTGAGGAGAGGGATGTTCCTGCCTCTCTACTCGCTTGTTTGGAGTCCATGGTAGATGAAGGTAGCGGGTTGCATCAGGGTGGTGCGCGGGTGTTGTCTGAACTTCTGTCGTCCCTTGAGAGTCCGACAGCCATCTTAGCGTGCAGTGAGAGATGTTCCAACACAGTGGAGTTGTGCTGTGGTGTTGTCCGAGACGTGGCCAATAGCGCAGCTTTTGACCAGCAGTTCGCCCGCACAGGGGCACTCCTCAGGCGGGTTCGCACATTGGGTGGTAAAACGAACGAGAAGAATGGATGAAAAACGGAATCAACACATCTACAGATAGTAGAGGGCGACAGAGAGAAGGAGGGAAATGATCTTTTTTTTAAAAAAAGTTTTTTTCGTTCGTTTATTTTTTTGTCTTCCCACGCGCCCGGGAGAAGTAACTCAGGCCGCTGGTTTGGAGTGTTAAATTTCATTTGTATTAAATTTGCACCTGTATTCACCTTGTGGGTCTATAGAGGTCCTGGTGAAGCGCTTTACTTTACACGGCGCGATCAAACACAGAGAAAGAAGTAACAGAATGATAAATGCACGCCAGTGTCCAGAATTGTATTTCGAAAAATGTTAGACTATTTCACCTTAGGAAGCAAGGAACGCTTCAGTAGTTACGGCTATTATTATTAATACTAAGTACGGCCGACATCACCTTTACGCCACTGCACATATATATATATATATATTCATTAAACCTTTCCCTTATACACACACGCAGACTGACTTTTGGATTATCATGGGTTTTATTATTATTTTTTTTTGATACGGGAAGAAATGCTATCTTTTTTTGTGCTTTATGTGGTAAGCTCGATCGGTATGGAAACTCTTCGGTGCCTCAGTACACCTTATATGTGCGTCCTCCCAAAATTCTTCTTATTGTATTGCTAACTATGCTGTCGGTTTATATCTGTGATCTTATTTGTCTTGCCAGCGAAGCTACTTCTTCTCGCTTTTTTTTGCAGTTTTCTCGCGTACAACCTGGGTGGATATTACACGACCTGTAACAACTTATTGGATAGACCCTTTAATAGGCAGGAAATACAAGAGGAAGGAAAACAGAGGAGGTTTAATTGTTATACATAACTGAAATATCATCGGCAGTAAGTAATCATGACCGATACAATTGACGTGACGACATACTGCGACGATAAGTCCTTCGGTCAAGTTGCCCCTGCACTCTCCGCCCTTGAGCCCATACGTGGTGATAAGGTGGAATTGGAGAATGGAAAGGTGTATGTCCTCTACTTCTTTAATACCTTTTACCGTGGTGCTGATGTTGTCAACGAGGAATTCACTGTTTTGTCCGAGAAGTACGGCCCGAAGGGTGTCGTCTTCGTGGCGATCAGCAATGACGCAGACAAAGCGAAGACCGAAAAATATCTCGGCAAGGAAATCGTGGACGAGAACACGAAGAAGCCCCTCCGGCTTGCGCCTCCGCACATTCTCTTTGATGACAAGAAAGCAACGGGGAAGACATACGCCGATGTGGCCAACCTCAGCGTGATGTCGTGCCCTATGGCATTCATTGTTGCGGCTGATGGGAAAATTGTGTGGCGCCAGCAGTTCTTGCAGAGCTTCACCATTACTCAGTCCAACTTCGAGGCCCAACTCCAGCACGTGCTTGCAGGGGAGGCGCTTGAAAGCAACGGCCCCCGCCCCGTCGTGCAAGTGGAGGAAGAAGAGGCCGAGGTGGACGCTGAAATGTCGCTATTTTAAGTGGTTGCGGGGACAGACGAAAATTCAAGGCGACTAAACACGACTGGAGGAGAGGTGGAGGGCAGTTAAATACATGCGCATGGGACAAAACAAGATATATGAAGCTCGTAAGACCCCTCGCAAGGATACATATATTTATATTACATTATATTTTCATCTATTTGTGGAAGTGGTCGAAGAGAAAAAGCTGTGGCATGTCAGGGGAAATGAAAATGTGAAGGCAAATTATGAGGGAAGGGGTATAAGAGGGAAGGGGTGTGGGATTGTAACGATGATCTCATGAGAAGTACACGGTTGATCTTTCTCGTGTCGTTAGTGAAGGAGGTGGAATACAGCAACAAGAGGGACAAGTGGAGATATGAGTGCGAGGTGCTGCGTATTGCCGCCAACTAACCTTTTCATTATTATTTGATCTAATTCCCGCCTTCCAGACGTCTTTGTTATTTCTCATTCTGCGTTCACAGGTCCACAAAATGGAGGGTAAGGCAAAGAAAAATCAAGTGATGTGAAGGGGTACGGGTGCGCCAGAGGATCGTGGATATCTTTGAGACTAATGAAAGACGAAAAAAAAAAATTTATGATCCTGTGGAAGTGGCGTATCTCAACTTCGACAATCTCCCTCCGATGGTCTTAAGTGGATAACTCAACTTGAAAAAAATACATCCGTGTGCCTGCCCGTTCTTCTTTTTTTTTTGTTTTGTGAAGCGTTTGTGAAGTTATCTTTACGTGCGACCTGTATTTCACTTCCCGTTTCTTGTACGCCAAGGTAGTGTGGGCAAATAGGGAAGGTGGAGTCATGGAACAGCCGCAGCAACGTGCAGGGAGCGATGAGACGCTCCCCGCGGAAGTTCTTCCGACGACCGGCTTCGTTTTCCACGAATCGGAAGAGCCAAAGGGACTTCTTTGTCCCCCAAAGTTGCTTCCAATAAAATCTTTCGCGCTGGAGCGTCTAGAACATTTAGAAAAGCGTATGGAGGACGAGACGAAGGCGAAACGGCAGGAGCGACAGCAGCAAAAAGCAACGCCTCAGTGGAACACATCCCCCACGAACTTACGGCCTCCTTTGCCAAAACCCGTTCAACCATAGACCCCTCGTTCATAGTGGGCGAACTGTTGGGAGGAAACAAAAAAGAAGGTAGAATCCGTACTCATATCACAACTACTGTAGGCACATCCTCTGTGATTGAAGGGTTCCAAATTTTCTTTCCAGTGTGATTTCACACAATTATTATTATTATTATTTGTTGCACATCACTTGATCACCCACGTGTCTCTGACAGTATATAACTTTGTATACATATTCTCCTCATTGAGTCTTTACGATCCAGAAACACAACCATCATAATTAGCCAGAGCAAAGGAGGAGGCAACATTTTAGACACGACAGTGTGCGTCCAGCACAGTTAGTTATTTTGTACACATTCACCTCCCTTCAATTTGTATAGTAACCATGTACGAGTATGATGACCAGCAGGTGAGGGAGGAGGAGCAGCAAATGAAGGCGGCCACCGTCATCCAGCAGCGCTGGAAGGAGTTCTGTGCTCAACGGGAGGCAGAGAAACGGGCTAACTTCACCACCACCGTTGCAGTTGCAGCCGCAGCTTCTGCTGCGGCTGCTGAGGGTGTGGAAGCGGAGCCACGCGTCACCTTCAAGGAGGAGTACAGGGAACTTGTCAACCGCTACAACAGTGTTGTCGAGCGCAGTGTAGCACTTCAGCGACTGCTGACGCAACACTTCACAGCCCAGCGGCAGCGGAAGGGTGAAGACCTGAACCAACACCAGGCTATGACAGTCGAGGCAGAACAACAATACTGGATATCCATATGGCAGATGAGGGAAGAATGGCAACAGCAACGTTCCCGTTGTGAGGCGGCAGAGGCGGCCTTTACAGAAATGCAGTCACGACACCAGGGCACTATTGACTCTTCTCAAAAACACGAGGAGATGTTTCGTCAGTACATTAGAGAACTTGCAGAGCGTGTGCAGTTTGTGCGCACGAACAAGCGACTGACCAAAGAGGAAATTGACGAATTCCTCAACAGGGATGCCCTTCAGCGTCGCTTAATTCAGCGGGCGCGCATACGGTATAATTTGTTGCGGTACGAAATGGAGGAGTTGCAAAGAGCTATGGCTCAACGTGATCAGCAGCAGGATGGAATGAGCCTCATTGATTTTGAGCAACTGAAAATTGAGAACACAAATCTGAATGAGAAGATTGAGGAGCGGAACGAAGACATTGTGAGGTTGCGACGTAAAGTAACCACCACAATTCATGTTCTAACACATGTAAAGGAAAAACTAGAGTTTATGAAGATTGAAAACGGCCAACTTCGGCGGCAGGTAGCGTCGACGGAGGAAGAGCTGAACGGCCTGCGTGATAAGTTAGCACAAACGAAGCGTCAGCGTGACCACTTCACTGCCAGTAATCTTAGAATACGCGAAAAAATGCCTATGGTAGGATCAAAGAAGTTGTTGCTTGATTACGAGAGACGTAAGGCGGCCTGCAATACGATGCGCGACGATGTACTGGGTAGCGCTGCACGGCATCGGACATTGCTGAGTGACATGGATATGAAGCAAGGAACACTGGTTGATCTTCAAAAAGCACTTGTGCTGGGAATGGAACCGGAAACGCATGTGACCAGAAAAGCAAAAGAGTCTCTGGCAAGTTAAGGCCCACTGTTTTTTTTTTTTGACTTGGGATACAGTGGACGGTCACGCGTTGCTGCGGTGACATTACACAAAACTGTCACGTCCTGTTGGGGATGGGCGGAGAAAAGGGGATGTAGAGGAGTATGGAGCGTGTGAAAAACTGGTATCAGAATGATGATGTCCGCAAATTTAGCAAGGTGTAGAGGTGAGCTATGTTTACTGACAAGCTTCGGTAGGTCGCCCTGTGCTTGTCCGCTTTTTTTTTATTTTATATTTATATGCTAACTTTCCCTACCCTCATTTTCTGTTCGTGTTTTAACTTATCATCGCCTTGCGCACCATGTAATCTCCTTTTCTCTGGGTGCAATCCTATGACATATGGGGGAAGTGTCACCTTTGTGCGTGGCGGGTTTGTGTTTGGATTTACTTTCATGGTTTGTTGCACCGACATGTCCTGCTTTTCTTACTGAACTTGAAAACACCCTTCATCAAACGTACTTAAGAAACGAAGGAAAGCAGGACAACTAGTTTAACAGATCTCCACAAGCTGTAGATCACCAATCCGTTTAGCTTGTGTGTGACACGCTGAAATTTTAGTGGTGACGCGAAACATCACGAAAGGAGGAAGGTAATAAAATACAAAGAAAAGAGGGAAAAGAATGATGCCTTCAGGTGACGGCAGCTTTCCTGGGACGGAAATCGACGACCCCTTCCAGGAGTCACAGCAGATGCATGAACAGTTGGTACACCAACCTCAGCATCCGTTGTCACAACCGGAGGCACCACAACAGGCAAAAGAGCAGCCGCAACCTGTTGCAGTGGTTGATAGTACCCCGCCCCCGGCGCCGAAGCTCAACATTCCCACACTGGCAAAGTTTACTGTTGAGTCCGCCGTTCTTGGTGCTGGTATGATTCGACCCATTACCTTCTTTCCTATTGTCACTACAGTTAGACCTGGGGACTCGTCGGCGTACTCCGTGCCGGACGTGCCGGTCGCGCCTCACATGGGTGGTACCGACATCGGCATCGGACGGAACACGTGGGAGCCCTCGTCTACCGCACAGCTCGATCGACGTTACAGCGAATTGGTGGAGTTTCGCACCTTGTTGGCCTATCAGTTCCCCACAATGATCATCCCGCCGCTTCCTCCCAAGTCCAAGTTTGATGACTTTGGAACGTTCATCACAAAGGAGAATATTCTTCTGGCCCAGCAACACACTATTGCACGTTTCCTGCGTGAGATTGCCATTTTACCCGAGGTCGTGTACTTCTCAACGTACACCCCCAACTTCTTCCAGCTTCCACGCGAGGCCTTTGAGGACTGGGTCGAGAAAATGCGTGTACTCCTCGAGGATTTCCGTGTACGCAATGCTCCTATCGTTGCCCACAGCAAGCGTAAGGGAGGCATACTGGGGTCCGAGCGTGTGTCGACAATAACAGGATCATCCACGAAGGCCGTGCGTAGTATCGTGAAGATGTTCGGATCGTGGGTAAAGGGTGGAAAGGGCTCACAAGCAGAAGCACCGCCGCCGGAACCAGCTCCCAAGAAAACAGCTGAACTCCCGAAAGCAGTGCCATTCGCTAATGGTTCGCCCAGTGAATACCCCAAGTCTTCTGGAGATACCGCGAACGTTGTGGGATATTTGGCGTATTGGGGTGATGTGAGTCACTACCTTACTACCTACCGTGATGCCCTGTCGGCGGCTGCGCCTCCGTATTTTACCTACATGAAGAATTCAATGGATAACATCACGGCGCTAAAGGATGTTGCCGATGCACTTAAAGCGTACTCGGACGTTCTCCACGCCTCTCCCGCGGGTGGTGAACTTTCATGTGCGGCAGATCAATCATCAGAGTTGTGTTCCAACACGGCACTTGCAATTGAAAAGCAACAGTCGCGTAACAAGCGCGAGGTTTACGAGAGGATTCTATTTGAAGTGACTTATCTCGACGCGGCTATTGAGGCGGTGGACTACGTCCAATGCCTATGGATACACAGCAACGAAGTTGGTGGGGGATCTGACAATGCCTTCACGGCGTACGCGAAGGATGTGAGTGATAGACTTCATGCTTACTATGAGGAAAGGTTTCTAACTAATTTCAGGCTGCGCATGGTGAACGTCATGGGGCGCATGGCCAGCTACGGTCAGCAATACGCCCAAGAAATGGAAAGTTGCATGGTCCAAAGTGCTTTCTTGAGGACCACCCAAGACCCGAAGTACTTGGCATACACCGCTGATGAGTGAGCTGGTTAAAGTACTGTGCTTTCTCGGGTATTTCCCTCCCTTTATTTTACTTTTTACCTGCGTTACTTGTATTTAGGAAGGTGGTACGTATACGGTGAGGGCGGTAGAACGTGTGTGATAGTGGGCGAGAAAACAGAAATAGTGAAAGGAAAATCAAATATATGAGTCAGTACATGAGAACTCCATGTTTTGTGCATGTCAACAGGTATACATTCGATTCACCCAAACTCTACTCGCATGATCCTTTCGTTTTTTCCCCCTTTAGTCCGTTCTTCATTTCCTCTCGCTTTGTGTTTGCATGCAGTGTATCAAACACGTGAATGGGAGGAGAAAACGCATACATGACGCCGAAGCGTGGTGACGGGAGATTGCTGGAAGAAGTGAAAAACTAGGGTGAGAAAAAATAAAATAAGAGCGTGTGGAAGATTAGGAAAGGGTGCGGAAGTTTGGATTTAGAGGAGAAAGGGGGAAAAAAGGAGATATGTGTGCGTGTGTGTGTGTGCCCCTACACGTGCAACAAACTACCATGGTTCTTCATCGGGTCTGTGAGGAGGTAGCGAAAGAAGGGAAACATAAGGAAAAACGAGGAGAAGGAAAGAAAAAGAGAAAAGGGGAAGTGAATAAACAAGTAAGGGGATGGGGAAAAAAAAAGTTGGATGAGATTTAAAATCCCGTAGGCGGAGAATACTGCAGAAAACTGTTTGTGTTTTATGAAAAGGGTGTGTGGAGGGGGGAGAATTAGGGAAGGGAAGGGAAGTTGAGTGAAAACGCGGAAACGGGAGGGTGTGTGATCCCCTAATTTCCCTTCGCTATCATAAAGAAAAGAAAAGAAGACATTGTAAAATTCTACGGAGGAGGGGAATATGCTCTCGGCGCCCCTAACCTTCTGTTACCTTCCCTTCCTCTCATCCCTTGTTGTTTGCTATGATCACCGCCATCACCGCCCTTCCAATGCAATTTCCAAAGTCGTTGGATGCTCTTTTAGTCCTGCCGCCACTTTCCAAAGAAAAAAAATAGTGTGTCGAACAAGAAGATAATAAAGTGAAGGTTGGTCATCTTAAAATGGGTTTTTTTTTCTACTGTGACGTCTGCAGGTTACTGTTGCTTTGTATACGTTGTCATACTGCTACTGCTTTTTAAATTTTTTTGTGATATTTGACATCATTTTTGTTGTTGCTGCATTTAAGGTGGAAGAGATGTACCCGATGGAAGGGGGGGGAAAGGGAAATGTGCACGGAAAATTATGAGATTCCGTGCGTGTTGCTGTTGTCCTTTCATCATTGCTAACCACTGCCACAACTGCACCTGTTCTGTCCACTGTTCCCCAATTCATTTTAGGGGTGCCTTTAATGTGGTTTGGTCAACCTGTGAAAATATGTATATATATATATATATATGTATAATCAGCCCTGCTCCACTTGCGCGTTTAGCGGGGTCGCACTGTCTCTTTTTAATTGTTTTTTTTGTTACGAATAGTTGTTGATTTAGGGTGCTAGGGATTCGTTGTGGTTGATACTATCACAGCCCGCCAAGGCATAGTAGCGGGCAGCGCTTGAGGTGCGTGTTCTTCTGTGTGCTTTTAGTTTGTTTGTTTTTTTTCTTGCAAGGAAGGGAGTAATTCGATGGGAGACGAGAAGGGGCACGATGTTTACGTCGACCTAACGAGCTGCGCCTTTGACCCCAAAACATACATTAGCCGCATGTATGCCAATGCATCACACGATGACCTTCAGCAGGAGTTACTTGTCTCCGTCGATTCTGAGGCGGAGGCCGCCGCCACTGCGCTGCAGCAACTCTTGCGTGATAGCGTGAGCACATTTGTTGTCTCGAAGGAGACCCTCGACACCATGTACAATAACGACGCGGATCTTTTCACTGGTGATGCGGTTGGTTCGCTAGCTAATTCCTTTCGTAAAGCGGTTGAAGATGGGGAAGCTATTGTTGCCCCGACGATGGAGTTGTTTCAATCCCTCTGTGCATGCAAAGTAACTAGGGAACGACTTGCGAAGTTTATAACCGTGTGGAAGGTACCCGGTGTCATATATGAACACTGCGGGGCTCGTGTGCCAAGGCGACGGTCCGAATTGCAACACGACCACCAGCGGCTGCAGGACCTTCAAGAGGATCAAATGGCGTCTTCGAGGGCGACACGATTTTCAAAGGGACAAAGCTTTTGTGAGACGGAGGATGACACGAGGGATGAGGTGTACTCCGCCACTGGTTCCGCATTTCCACCAGCAGCAACAGCAAGCACGAGGGATGACAATTCGTCCGTTAGGTGTATTGATGACGACGAGAAGCAAGCGAGGCAGCGTATTTCGAGGGGAGCACTGGAAGACATTGCGTTTGATGGTGGTGAAAGTAGTGAATACGTTCTACTTGACAACGAGGAGCTTGAGAATTGGTACGGCACACCGTTGGCCCGTCGCCGCGATGGTGACACAAGCGATGGCCGTAGTAATTTCGAGGCCGCTGTGCTGAATTTGCGGCGTGCGATGGTTTACCTAGAGGAGAACTGTAACTTGGAAGATGCGGTTATGCTAGGTTTAGAAGAGGGGGATGAAAACAACACCAGTGGTAGCACTGGTCTTTCTGAGCAGCAGCAACGGGGGAGCATCACCATTACTTATCGGTATGCATTGGCACTTCTTCGTGCTGCTCTTTACCTTAACGATCGGATGGCACTAGAATTGCAGCACGTAAGTGCGACCGATACTGTCCTCATTGAAGACATGCTATCCGGAATGATGGATGTGTCGATCGCAGCTGTGAAACTGCGCCACTTCTGCTGGGTTGCTAGGGGGAAATTACCCTCCAGTGCCAAGCACAATGAAGCTATTTTGGGGCTTCGGCAAGAACTCCAAGTGATTGAGAACGAAAGCCGTTGCTCCGATGATGAGGGGAAAGAAGACGGCAACTCGGATGATGATATACCGGCGGAGCCAGCCTTGAGGAACGTTAACGTCAATCAAGGTGAAGAAATTTGGGGGACAAAATGCGATGGGGAAGAAGCAGTACTTCTACGTGTTGACGGTAGCGGAAATACCTTGCCAGCCATTTCCAATAACAATAGCAGAGGTGAGACCAAAGTGGAGCACCCACTGGAGTATTACTTGAGGGTCATACGAAATCAACACGTACGAACAATGGAAAGCACCGCACGTCGCCTCTGCCAAGAAGCCGATGAGTGGATGCAAAAGTTTATGCCGACTGATAGCAGCGAGAACGGTGCCGCAGGCAATTGCGGGGATGCGGACTTTGCCGCGTCGTGCGCTCGAATGTGTGCTAATCCGGACATGGATTTCTCTAGCACATTGAAGCGAGTGGCCAGCTGTGACTGGCTAGACTCGCCGTTGGATATGGATGGGAGCATATGCAACCTAAAGGATACAGCCACGATGTTCAACAGTCGCAACATGTTGGCGGCCCTTAGCGAGGGCACGGTGTCTGACCGTATTAAAGTGGGTGGTTTTGATGTGGACATGGGTGAGTCCGATGCGGTCCAGCGTGCTGAGGCAATTCTCGAAGCATTCCGTACTCCTGAAAGGGATTTCGAGCGTTTTACAACTTTTAGTATTGGCAGGGTAGATATGAGCAACGTGCTGGAGTGCTCAGCAACGCAGTTGCGCATGTATAGTGCGGCTTTACTAACTCAGCTGGAGGACCGTGCTGGGATGGAGGCAAACGTACAAGCACACACTGCAGCGGGTGCCGCAAGCACGTTTGCTGATCGCCTCTTCACTGCCTGCGTTGATCAGCTAGAGGTTATTTTAGTATCGTATTGGGGTGGTATAGCGGAGGAAGTTCATGCGGGTATGTTTGACTTCTCTCCGGACCCAAGTAGTATGTTGTACCGAATGCTCAATGGACCGGCGCTGCATGAAAAAGTGAATGTGCCCATGACAAGAGTACGAGGGGGAGGAGGCGGTGGGAATTCTTGCGAGGAGGAGCTACCATCTCTTCGGTATGTTCCCGTGGTGCATGACAAGGGCCCGTCACTGCGGGAGTTATCAGTAAGCGCTGTGAGACAGGTTGTGCGCCTGACAAGCGACATTTTGCAAGCCCTGTTGCTCACCAATGTGAATCGTACCGTACTACAGTGCTTTGTACGTACAATGTCCTCTTATCGTCCCCGAGATTTGGTCGGTGGTGATTCCAACTGCGAAGTTGACAGGGATGCTTACGACTCCGTTGAGGATGAGCACGCTGAGCTTCATGCAGCCCTGCTAGTAGAAGTAATTGTTGCCCAGTGGGAAAAGGCGATGTTGCACGTGAGCGGCGCTGTCCGCCGAATGAAGGTGGTAATTGGTGAAAGTTGTACGTCATCCTTGGTGCAGGGAGGCACGCAAGCGCATCAGGTAGGTGAACTGATGCAGGAACTTGAGGAGCTGCGCTCTAACCTGTTTCGATGCTATACACACGGAGTGGGTATGCTTGTCAAAGCATACGTGACGCTGCTGCCATCGTTACAACCGTCAATCGCGAAGGCATCGAAGCCAGCGGAGGTAAATGAGGCAAGCATTAATGAGTATAATGATATTCATAGTGCCAACGGCGGTAAGAACGCGGGCGCACATAGTTCCGTTTGCGCACGAGTAAGTAGGGAGTTTGTTTCGTCAGTGTTAACGAATAAGTTTCTGAACCTCATTTCTTTTGTTGTGGATCGCACAGCACCATTTTTACAGAGGTTTGATGAAGTACATGGTGGGATCGATCTCTTTGTTGAGAAAGCTGAACGGCTTGAAGGGGAAGGGAACTACCGCCGACGAAGAAGGAAAGCACAGGGAGAGTACAACAACCCAGGCGATAAGTCTAAGGTTTCCGGAGCGAACAAGCAGCGGCTGGATGATACAGATCAGCAGCTTGACGCGACCAGCACTTTTATGGCAGAAAGCAACAGCAAGTTAGTGCTTAAACACGTGGCGGAGCATGAGGACATGCTTCTGGCCTTAATTGCGGACATTTTGCTCGTGTTTGTTGACGCGCTTCACCACAAATGCCAACGTGTTTCACTAGACGTTGAGGCCGCTCCTGAGACATGCGAATGCGCAATCATGGAGAGTCTTGCAGACGCTTTGTGCCTGTCTATGGCGGTGACGCCCATCATTACTAACGAACTCATTGTTCCGTGTTTGTTGGATGTTGTTGTGCGGTTAAACTCTGACCCAAAAACCTCTCGTGGTTCCGTGCTCATGATCAAGCAGAAGACTGCGGACTTCCGGAAGGTTCACCTTGCGCTTGTGGAAGAGCATTGCCAACTTCTTGTTGATGCTCTGCTCGGCATGCTTGCCTCGGCGCCACAGCAGCGCATCACACGTGTCGTCCAGGATGCTGGGTTCATTCATCCAATGATGGATTGGCAGCGAGTTTCCCCCCTGACAGCAGGTGCAGTTCGTCCGTACGTTGGTAGGAGCTTCGCTCTCATTGCTCGTGCACACGAACAAATACACTGGCTTCGGCAGCCGATGCTCGCAGCCGCCATAACGCAACGACTCGTTGCACATCTTGCGATGGTGTTCGTGGCGGCAACAACACCCAATGGAAATGTGTTCGAGATATCACTGGACTGCAGCACTAGCTTCCTTACCTATGGGCTTCTTCTAATCGAGGCTGAGGGGCGCACAATCCTCAATGTAACGAAAGCCATCATACAAAGTGTTACCGAGAATCCATGTGCCGGGAGCGTACTACCCGAGCTCACCTCAGCCTATGAAGTGTTACAGAGCACTGTAGCCGCCTTGGCAGAGCGAGGGTTTGCGGCATATAAGTCGTTAGAGGAAGCGGAGGCTCTGCGGAGTAGCCAGGGACCACTTCTCAACACAATGCAGGGGAGTATGTTGATGTCTTCCCAGCGCGCGGAGCGGTGCGAAGCGATGGTGGAAAGTGCCCTTCAGAATTCGAGATTTATTGTGGAGGCGATGCTAACTCACGTTAAAGAAAGTAGCCAAGGTGGTCGATATCATGCGATGGCATTTGCACCACTTGGGAGTAGCGTTGCTGAAATCGTAGCGGAGCGCTTGGCGAAGCGAAAGGAGGGCTACCACCGGACCAAAGGCCCTCAGAAGCAAAAAGAGAAGGATGTAAGGTTCGTTGGAGAAAAAGAACGCTCAGTGGAGGAAGCGCCTCACGAGGCGGTGGCGGCATCAGCAGTGAAGGTGTCGTCGCGTAGGAAGACGAGCAGGATATTAGACGATAGTAAGACGTCTGCAGCGGACGATCCGTTAGAGGGAACTATCAGAGACCAACCAATAACGAAGCGGTTGAGTGTTTTACGGTACGCAGTAGTGCAGGAGGAGCGCCGGGCTGCAGAAACTGAGGCAACAGCTACGCAATCCAAGCAAACAGACTCCCAATCAAGGCAGGATGATTCACTTGATAGAGGACATGAGCGTTCACTAAGCTCTGTGAAGGCCCGCAACAGTCAAAAGCGGCGACATGTTTTAAGTTCTTCGATAGCGGACGGGGACACTTTTTTGCCATCAGCTGCTGCCACTACCCCATTTGGTGGTGGTAAAACATCTACCCGTGCTTTCAAGAGATCAATACTACATTGAGTGATTGTTTCAGCTCGTGGCTTTGGTTTTGCCCTGTTGGTTTATTTTTGTTTGCTTTTACGCTGATGTCCCTTAGGTGCCGCTTATTCCAAAAAAAAAAATGAGGAGGGGGTGAGTACGTGGTGATATTTTGCTATCCTTCCCTAACCCTCCCAAAAAGTAGATTATTGTTTCCTTTTTAGTTCCTTTTTTTAAAAAAAATCATTAATGTTGCTGTTCATACCAGTGTTGGCTTCCCAGTATCGTTGTACACAAGCGACTTTTATGTTTGTGTCTACCCCTGTTTGTGTGCGTATATGCTTGAGTCTGTTGCCGTCATTCCCACCAAAATTTCTGCGCTGTTTTTTTTCTTTATTTCTGCAATCTTTTTTATGGCCTGTGTCGTTTACATCACGTTCTATATTTCTGGAAAAGAAATGAATTCATTCCCTCCATCCTTCCGTCCTTGTCTTCCTTAGAAGGATTCGATACATCACAAAACGAGAAGAATAAGCACTGTTACAAGGACTAGCGAACACCTTCCATAGTATCCTAACCTTTATTATTTCTGTTATCGTTATTATAAGTGATCGCAGAAACCAAAGAAGAAAGGAAGGAAGGAACGAAGGAGGAAAAAGAAAAGAGAACCAGCAACAACAGAGATATCCTTACTTTAATCAACATCGATATGTCCAACTGCATTTTCTGTAAGATTGTGGAGGGAGCGATTCCATGCCATAAAGTTGTGGAAACGGCCAAAGTTCTTGCCTTCATGGATATCAACCCCCTCTCGCGTGGACATCTGCTTGTTATACCGAAGGCTCATGCGGAGTTTCTGCACGAAGTGGAGCCGGATACGGCGGCTGAACTCGGCAGTACGATGGCAAAAGTTGCCCGTGCAGTTGCTGGAGACGGTGAAGTAAAAACACAATACAATGTGTTACAAAACAATGGCAGCTTGGCGCATCAGGAGGTGCCACATGTACACTTTCATATCATACCGCGCCGCTCTACTCAAGAGGGCTTAAGTATGAATTGGAAGACATTACCTACTGACCATACCGCCTTTGCTGAGGATGCGGCAAAATATCGTGAGGCTCTCGAGAAGTTGTGACGTCATGTGATCCCCTCCCCTTTTTTAAACAAGAAAAAAAACCACTCCTTTGCATGTTTGTTTGTTTGTTTGATTTGCTCAACACCAAGAAAGTGGTGGTCGCCGTTAATTTTACTTCTCTTCTCCTATTATTTCTATTACTATTATTATTATTTTTACTCGTTATAGTTGTTTTTATTATTATTACTATGATTTTTCTTGTGCCGCTTCTTTCCTCACCTTTTGCGGCAGTTACAAACAAACATGCAAACGAGAAAAAAAAAATTAACAACAAACAAAACGCTTCAAGTCATTTGTAAGAAGGGCTGGGAAGAGGAAGGGCTTTAGGAATTTATATAGGGAGTGGAGGGTTGAAGTAGTTGGGTGTTATCACAGGGAAGGGGATTATATGTGTTTGTGTTTGTATTTGTGGGTGTGTTTTCTTTTTGTTTTTTTGTTTTTTTTTGTTTTCCCTCCTCCTCCTCCTCCTCCTCTTCTGCGCGCCTGCCTCGCGATGCGTGGCTGAATGTTTGTCATCTTTTCTTTTCTATTCTTTACTTTACTTTTCATTTTTCCACTACCCCCATTTTTTTTTCATAATCTTTTAATGGTTCTAGGTGTCAAGTAAATACGAATAGCAGTATCTCAAATTAACTGTACCTGCATTAAAGAAGGTAAAAGGTCATTAACTATAATAATTCCACTTATTTTAATCGGTTTTGTTTCTTCTTTTTTTTTTTAAGAAAAAAAATCTTCTTCTTATTTCTTAAGAAGATTTTTTTGTTTGTTTTCGTTTGTTTGTTTTTCATTTGTATAGAAGAGAGGATAAGTGTGTAAGTGGAGGAGATATAAGAAGAGAGAACGTTTACGGTAACACATGACACGAGGACAAAACGATACACTGAGGGATGTTGAGCAGGACACGACTCGAATGCACACAGGCGTGAAATTGAGCAAAGAAGATGAAAGGATGCTTGATGACCGCATTAATGCAAACACACTTGTGTATCCAAAACAAGCGCTCATCATCGTTGCCGCCATTGCATCTTTTCAACCCGTATATCTTTCACATGCAGTAAATGGACTTGACTGGATTAACCCCATCAACGCCTTTTTATACCTTGTAATTGCAACCTTCACTGCATACATGCTTTCACAGGCATATACCGTTATGGTTGAGAGTGAATTCTGGCGTCAGCAACGGCATTACAGTGAAGTATCTAAAGGAGATGAAAAACTTTTACACAAATACCGCCTGCAAGTTGCTGTTGGGTACACGTTATTTTTTGTCAACAGCGTCTTTTCCCTATTATGCACGTTGCTACATGTTTACATATTGCGTCACTCGGATCCCCGTGTGAGCTTCATGTTATCACCCACTTTAACAGCTGCGCTTTTATGGTTGGTGGCACAAAAGAATGAAGAGAGCCGTCAGCGCCGCATGGCGAGGCACAAATAAGACGGAAAGAAAAAAGATAAATGAAAAGTTGAATAGTTGGATGGTGGGGGGAAGGAAGAGAGAGAGGAAAAAAAGAAAAAAGAGAAAAGAAAAGAAGGAATGAGGGATGAGAAGAGCTGAGATGTGTGGTCATATCAGAGTGCCGTGGGGGTACCCTCCCTTTTAATATATATATATATATATATATTTGCTAACCGAAGGTCTAAGACGGAAGGTATTTAAAAAAAAAGGAATGGAGGAACGGATGAGTGAAGGAATGAAGGAAGGTGAAGGACAAAGGATAAGAAAAGGAGGACAGAACAAAAAGTATAAGAAAAGAAGAGGGCGGGGACGGGGGGGGTAACGTGACAAAGAGGGAAGGTTGCATATATATATATATATATGTTCCCGTATTTAATATGGGGTAAAATTTAAAAAAACTTTGCAGATACAGGGAAAGGAGGGACCAAAAAAAGGTACTGAATAATATTTGATAAACTCCTCCTCTTCTTTCTCTTTTATCTCTTTTATCTCTTTCATCTCTTTCCGCCTCACTGATGTGACCCGTCGAAAGAACAGGAGGCAGAAGAAAAGAAAAAGAAATTGGAATCGAAATTGACAAAGAAGGAAGTTGTGGCCGCTAAGGAGGATGAAATAAGGGAGAGTTAGTTGATGTTAAACGGGTAAACAAATAAGAAACAAAACCAGAAAGCGGAATGAGAAGGTCACGGAATATTTTTGGAGATGTGCGAGGTGGGTTGTAACAGTGCGTAGTGTTGAAACGGCAAAGATGTGAGTGGTACAGTTGCAATAAAAAGTGTTTGTCTTTTTTCTCTTTTTTTAAAAAAGGGGGGCGAAACGTCAATTGTGTTGACATTCCCTTCTTTTCTGGTTTCTTTCCAATGTGCCCACATGCGCGAGCTTGCCTCCCACTTTTTCTTCCCTTCGTATCGCATCTT
>NW_027124714.1:29606-30110 GCF_001457755.1 Trypanosoma equiperdum | reverse complement strand
TATATATATATATATATATTTCCCCCTTCCCACCTTTCATATGTTACTTCCACGAAAAAATAAAATTTTTAGAAGAAAAGGGAGAAAACAGATGATTGGATGTGGCGAGTGACACACACGAGGAGAAGTTTATTGTTTAACTGGAGGTGACGTGTGACAACTGCGATGGCGTGAAACAAATAAAAAGAAGCGTATGAATGCAATCATGTGAAGAAGAGAAAGAGAGAGGGAGAGGTGGAAAATAAAAATTAAAGGGAGGCACGGAAGGGGGGAAGGCGGTGATTTGGTGAATTGAAGTAAATCAACTTCTTCAGCAACATAATTTTCGTGGTTTTGCGAGAATTCGGACCGGTGCACGCGTTGGAGTCTGCCGGTCATTGTTGGAAGTTTTATTTAGACTTGTTTTGTTCTTCTTTTATTTATTGTTCGATGCCGTGATCCCACCCCTTGCTATAATCCTAATCCTCTTTTGTTTGTTTCCCCACTTTTGTGCTCTTTTTTTTT
>NW_027124714.1:21775-29593 GCF_001457755.1 Trypanosoma equiperdum | reverse complement strand
TTGTTCTTGTACCTCTCTTTCTTAAATCCCTAACTGACCTCTCATCCATGCACCTGAAGAAATGTGTTGTACCATTTGATTATGCATTTGGTACATATGACCTACCGGTGTCGCAAAGCGATGCATGTGCGAACTCGTTCGTGTATTTTTTGACTCAACTGCTATAATTTCAGTTTGTGGAGATGTTTTTTTTTCCTACCTTATTCATAATCTTTTTTCTTCCTCTCCTTTTCTCGCGTTCCATTTTTTTTTATTAAAAATATATTTCGCTGTTTGCGTTGATGCACTCCCGCCATCGCGCTTCAACATCAGACTAAAAGAGGAAAACTTTGAACCACCATTTGGATCCCTTTGTGTGTGTGTGTGTGTGTTGCCAAAGGTATAATTGTCAAAGGTTCGGACACACACATCAGTAGAAAAGGAAGGAGGTGTTTTGTCTCAACGTTTGCGTGGGTGTGCTTACCAACGATTGCGCTGCCATCTCCCCTACCGAGCAGCAGGCTTTTAGGGAGAAGGAAACAAATTGCGTGGATATAACAAGAAGATTTCCCGAAACTTAGAAGAAGGAAGTACGGAAAAGAATTATTTTGGACTTAGAACTTACGGTCTTTTTTTTTTCCTTATCCCTTGTAGCTGGGACTTTTGGCACTCTCCATGAACTGCGAACACGTTGCGTACACTACATGTGCTAGTAATGGATGCGGTGTTCTCACCGCCAACACATTTACACCACTTACACTCGTCGCCTGCTCCGTAGAGGTAGAGGTGCACGGCAACAGCGCCCGCCTTAATGTACGCTACGAATACAACAACTACACGGGGAAGGACCAACGAGTTATTGCCGCATATCCGCTTCCCATGTGGTGGGATCTTATGAGTTGCAGAGCTGACTATGCAAAGGACTCCGTCGTTGGTGTCCACTGCGTCACCATACCACTAAATGTAGAGGTTTCGGATGCGGCAGCAACTTCATTTCCCATACTTCCGGGACCGAAACCAGACGGTGTTGTGGCCATTGTTGCAGCGCAGCGGTTGCCATGGATGATTGGCTTGGGTAGCAGCGTGCTCATTGGGGCTACGTATGCAGTGCCTCTGAATGCGCTGTGCAAGGCTGGTGAGTTCCGTATGGTTCTTCCAATGGAATTATTTCCTGACGCACCACCACCACCACCATCAACGATGGAGTATGAGTCTTTGTTCGCTATGAAGTGGCCATCCAAACTTCCCAAAGGGCTAACCATCGATGTCAAATGTAAAACATTCACCCCGCTCGCGGGAACTGTGGAGTTGCGCCCAACAGGGGGTAATGTTTGTGATCCGGTTCCGGCGCAAGTGGAAATCGTCGGTGATAGTGGTTTCAGATTGCATTATGAAGGACCGCTTGCTGCGCGTGTACGGGGTGGTTTTGAACTTTTTTGCCCTCTTTTCCGAACCATCGAGCCACTACGCTTCTTTGTGGAGGTTGACAACGGAAGGGAGGTCTGTGACGACGACAGATACGCCTTAACACTCGTGCTCACACCAGTAGTAGCTGAGCAGCTTAGCGCTACCGTCAATGCCGAGTTGATCTTTGTTGTTGATTCTCACAGCAACTATGCATCGGCGTGCATGTCCCAGGCTCTCCGGGTTGCCCTTTATGGCGCTCCGGACAAAGCACCTGTGAATATTATTCTAATTACGGAGGAGAATGATATATGCTTGTGTCCAGGCGGCTCGACTCAAGTAAATCAACTTGATATTGATGGGTTAGCCGCGTTTGTTGCTCAAACACGGCCACAACGACCAAGTGTGGGTGTCTCACATTTAAACAGAGTGATGCGCTCGCTGGTAAACTCGGAGTCCACCGGCCCATGTGGCCCCGTACCACGAGGGTTTGTTCGGCACATTATTGTTCTGTCAGATGAGGGTACAAAATCCCATGCTGTGGAGGCTATTTCGTTGGCTGCACACCATCAACACAACATGCGTTTCAGCGCTGTTGGCTTAATTACCGCTGGCGGAGCCAATGCAGCCGCATTACAATTACTCGCACAGGAAGGTGGTGGGGTGTATTACGACGCAACGGACGCTGAAGAGTTGCAAGCGGTTCTCGCGCAAGTGGTGTCGCTCGTGGCTGTCCCGACGGTGACGGACGTCGAACTCCGTTTCAGAGAACCTGAAGTTCGCGTAGAAAGCAAACAACTACGGGCTATACCGCAGGGTTTGCAGCAATTTGTGCAGTGTTTTGTACCTGCTTCACTCGAAAACTTCCACGTTGTTGTAATTGGTCGTATTGGTTCCGCGTCTGTGGAGTATACGGGCCAGGGAAGTTTGACTGAGGTGTTTTTAACTGCATGTTCTGAACCACAGAATGCTTTCTCAGTCGGGATGCTCCACCTTTCGGCTGCGGCCTCTAGGATACGTTATCTCGTTGAAGGGCGCAGTTCTTTTACCTTGAATAAAAGCGAGGTGCAAGAGGTTGGGCGGTACTCCGAGACGTACATGCTACCATCGCCGTTCACGGAAATGAAGCAGATACGACCCTCCGTGGGTGGAGGCGCACGCTCGCAAACAATTCCGGGAGCAGCAGATACGCCTATTGTTGCAGCCGCGCGGTATGTGCCGCGCCATTGGCTTTATGCTCAGTTCTTGCAGAGACTCTCATGTCGTCGTCTCGCGGAGGGCCTCATCGACTGCCGTCCGCAGCAACTGAGGCAGAAGATCAGGCAACTGGAAGGCGCCACCACCAACGGCGACGCACCAATTGTTCAACAGCACTCCAGTGCTTCTACTCTCGGAAAACCACGAACCACCAAGGAATTCATCCGCCACATTTTGATGGATATAGTCGATTCGGTTCTTGCCACAAGTCTTTGCGTGCGGCGCATTGCGGCCTTACAGGCACCGGATGGTTCGTTTTCCCTTGACTCCAGGTTAGCCGTTTGTGTGGGTCTTCCGTGTGATAGAATGAAGTTAGACTCATTAATTGTAGAGGACAACGCGGGTGAGGAGCACTGTGAAGCACAGGACGTATGCAAAGACAAGGAGCGACTATGGGCGACGTCCCTGGTGGTCGTTTCTATTGAGAAGCAACCAAGTGGCATCGTAACACTCGCTTACCGGAAAGCAATGTCTTTTATTGAGAATAATGATCCAAAAGGTGGGTTCATAAATCGTGCAAGGGAGGTCTTTGCCGGCGTGTAGCGCATGTCGGTTTGTGGTTTTAGAGAGGGAGTGAGAGGTGAACATCCCGTCCCCAGTTATGAAATATAGGTCTGCTTGGTGGGGCAAAGGAGCAATGGCAGGAGTTGAAAAGCAAAGGGTCAATCGCTGTGGTACGAAGAGGAGGGGGGCTGGCGGACTGAAGAAGAGTGAAGAATTTGTTGAGGAAATGCGTAGATGCTCGCATTGGGGTTTCCGTATTTTGTTTTTGTTACTCTTACGGTTTTACTTGTCGACCTCCTTTATTCATTTCTCCCCGCCCTCCTTTTGGAGCTACTACAGCTTCTGAACATTATGTACAAATGGTGTATAAAAGAAGAGTTCTGTGGCACGTACTCGCTGCGTGGTTCAGTTAAGACACTGGAGTGCGGTTGTTGATTCTGCGATAACTGTTTTCTTCCACCCCTTCGGACATCATATGTGTATATATTTTTGTGTGTACATATTCATCCATCTGCCCACCTTTTTAATCTGTACATAGGGAAAAAACGGAGGATACCTCGTCCAAGTTTAACTGTTCTTTTGCCACAATTGTAATCGCAGACGGATTCATTAAGTGTTTAGCGGATGTCGCAATCCATCCTAAGTTAAATTCGCTGACGATACAAAGTGTCTTGCCACAGCAGCCAAGAGGAGACAGTGGGCTAGCACATTCTACCATGGAGACAACTGTAGTACATGTGTTGTGCTTTTGTCATCGAAATTTCCATAGGAAGGTCATTTAGGAATTGTTATACCTTCTCTACTAAGTACTTTCATTTTCCCGCCCTTCTGGCTGCTCTTTCCACACCCGATACAACATACGAAATTGTCACCATGATCTCTCAGCACGGAGGGTGGAATACGTTTTTATTTTTTATTTCATAAGCTCCTAGTGTCAGTGAAGAGGAGTTAAGGAAAGATGTATGGAGTGGTATTAAAGTTATCCACATCCATCGCTAAAGGTTTGACTTTGTTTGAAGTATCGTCATAAGTTTTTGCGTGTATGTTGTCCAGCGGGGAGGAGGGTTCTGTGGTGTCATCAGGGTGGGCAGAAAAGGGGGTAAATGGGACAAAGAGGAAATAACAAAGGAGGACTACACTCTATTGTTGTTGCAGCTTTCCTCACTATCACAACTCCACATTCCTTTCTTCTTATTTGGCCGCACACATAGACCTTATTGGGCAGCTGAATATGCTCAGCCAAGATGCCAGAGACAACTTTCTCCACCGCTGCTGTGTGCAAATATCGTCTGATCTTAGCAATGAGACAGTACTGGCGTCGGAAATACAGCATACACTTCGTTTCGTGAATGAACATGCTCAGGCACATCCCAAGGAGATTACTCGGGCACTAGTGTGGCGTGTTGTAGACACGGAAAAGACTGAACTGGACGATCGTGTGGGGGCATGGCTTCTGCTTAATGCCGTGTTGATGTATTGCACCGAAGAGAAACGTTTGCACCTCTGCGCTTCAATCATCGAAGAGATAAACTCATTCCTCCCAGACCTCATTGCCCACCACTGGTGTTTTGGGCGCAACACGTCGCGGTTAGACACTCTAGGTGCCAACGGGGGTTCTACCAACGGGGAAGATGTGCTCGATGCGTATGGTCCCGGAGTGGTGGCCGCTTTATTTGCTGATAAGAATGCGTCACCGTCGCGGTCCAAAGAGTTACGCAGCAAGGGCCTTGAGCTCCTTGAAACGTGGAAGAAGGTGTGGAGGGGTGATGTTTATCAGCGGCTCAAGCAAGCCACCCGTACGGCGGAACAGAGGGGATCGAAGGCAACAAAAGATGGATCGGAGCGGCTTCGCGTTCCTCCCGATTTTAGAGACAGCCTCCATCGTCTTCGACGTCGAAAATCACGGCCGTCTTTATCGCATCATTTGCTTAGGTGCTACGGATGGACACCCCCTGCTCCAGCGGCGGCAGAAGCTCCAGTCCAGGAATCTGGTGATGTTGCCGCTGCTGGTGCGGTGATGGGAGACATCGCCCCAATGAGCAACAGCAGCTACATCAAGACCTGCCTTCCTGTACCCGCGTCCACAGTGGAGGTTGATGCGTTAGATACTGTCATGCACCCACACGCACGGATGTGGTTACACGAACTGGTAGAAAAAAAAGGTGGCTGCCCTCGGTGTGATGTGTGGACGCATACGGAGGCACAATGTCCCTGTGAACGACCGTTTGTGCGGTTCCCCATGATCACGGCAAACGGTCAGCAGAATAACTATCGCCGCTCTCACTATTATAGCTTGCTTCAAAAAGACCGTGGAGGTGTGTCTCGCAGGAATGCGGCGGAAATATTATTTAAGCATAGAATTCGGCTTCCCCTCGTATACGAGGAGGCGCTGGACTGTATTGTGAATCTAATTAAAAATGCCGAGCCGTACGACCAATTGCTCGATGCGTTTGATACCGTGCGGGGTGCCACCACTGGCCCGCGCGAGCGACATGCGATGTGGATTCACGCAAGCTATGGTATCCTGCCCTCCTCTACAGTATTTGGTAAACCGAATGACGAGGCTCTAAGCCCTGCGATGGAGCGTGTGCATGGATTCCTAAAAAAAAGTCGTCGCTTCCGAGAGTGGGATCAGCTGCTGCAGAGCGTAGAGGTGCTGGACATCCACTTTCGTCAAGCGAAATTACCGGCTCAAATGTACCAAAGCATAAAGGAAGTGCAAGAAACAAATTCATTCTTTCACTGCCTTATTGACGGCTCCCTTCCGGAGGAATACCCCCCGGACTTGTATGCATGTGTACCAACGGAAGTGCAACTACTACGACCCGTAAAAGATATACTCTGCTACAACTGCTTAGAGCCTTTTCATGCTGCTACCCACTGCACGAGAAGAAAGGAACCTTGGGATTTGCATGTTGCACGGAACCTGCTAAAGGAACATAACCTTTTGGCGATGAAATACCCAGAGGAAAGCCATCTTCTTGAGGAGGCTCTTAAAGCCATTGATATGAGTGACCGAAAGGCAAAACGTTTCCGCAAGGATGAGCTTTTTCTTGCTGTAAAGCTGATTAACGACAACCGGATTCCATACTGCAAAACTTGTGATGCTATGGGGCACGGTACCCGTTGGTGTGAAGTGGAGGCACGTCGGGTGTTGGAGCAGCATCATTTGAAGGTGATCGATATACGACTTAATCCGGGTTTGGTGCAAGACCGAATTCAACGTTTGCGGGCTGACCGTAACGTACGAGATTCCTCTCGGCTGTCGGATGCGTGGGAGGTCCTGGGAAAAGATAAAGCATACCCGGAGAGTTTCCTGACGGCGATTAAAGAACTCACAGACGCACGTATTCCTCTTGCTGCCGCCCGTTACAGTACAGCTACCGTTCGGGCATTCCTACTGTATGTTAAATCAAACGATCTTCTTCAACACCTTGCACAGTTGCAAGTTGATAACTTTCCAGATGTATGTCTCTTCTGTGATTCCTACTACCATGCCTCTGAGGACTGTGAGAAGGCGAAGGACGAGGAGCGTGGCTTTCTCCGCGAGGTGCGCTATAATGGCTTGACCTTATGGGAATACTTGCGCAAGGAAGAGTGGTACAACAGACACTTCCCAACTGATTTTACCAAAGGCCAAGAGGCGGTCGTTAGGTTGGCGAACCAATTCAAGGATGATTATAGCCCAGGAGGTGTTGGGCGTAGGATGTTCGAGGAGTATCACAACCTTTCTAACACTTTTGTGGATCGACGATATGGAGAGAACTCGAAACATGCTGCGGTTTTAGCCCACGAGAGTCGACATCAACATAACAAATGGAACCTGGGAATTAACCACGCCCCCAATCCACTTGATACGCCCTTATCCCAGTTAGTGCTTTGTTCTGATGCCGATGCCGGGGGTGAGCAGGTGCCTTCAGATGAAATTGGGGTACTGGAGATGAACAGTAGTTTTGTTGAGGCAAATATCAATAGCAACGGCAGCAGCAACCAGGTGGACAACTTTTCGGGTTACAATCGTGGCGGTCTCTTGGAGACTCCAAATATAGGCGAGCTTATGCCTATTGGAAGCGATGTAGAAGGAGGAATGCGCAGGTCATTGTTACCACCACCGGTACAAGAAATAGAAACCTTCACTACAAGTGCTTTAATGGAGCCAAGTAAAAAAAGGAGTCGTGAGGCTGATGGAAATGACTTTGGCGGCGGTGAATCACTTTTTTAACACGAGGAAGCCAACATGGGTGTGAGCAGATGAAGTAAGTGACTGAATTAACATAGATCGGAACGTGGAGGTGGACAAGGTTTGGGAGCATACGGAGTTGGTTTTGCAACGACAGTTGTGCATTTTTTTTTTTTTAGGTGAGTAAAAGAAAAAAAAAGGAAGAACATAGCAAGAGGCCAATAAGTGTTACCTCTTTTCTCTTTTTGCCTCTGCTTTTTTTTTCCCCCCTCTCCTGTTTCCATTCTGAGTAGTGTTCAACTCACTAAGTTTCTTACCACTAATTTCTCCTCGCAGTTCCTTTAATGTCTATTACCAGTTTCCAGCAGGGTATATAACGCTTCGTAACAACGTATAACAGATCAGCTATTAATATAGACAATTTCCCCCCTTCTTATTTAAATATGCAAATAGTGGATGAGTGAGGCAGAAAAATAAATAAATAAATAAATAAA
>NW_027124714.1:12485-21765 GCF_001457755.1 Trypanosoma equiperdum | reverse complement strand
AAAAAGGAAAAAAAAGGAAAAAAAAGAAAGGTATGGGCCCCCACCGTATGTCCCGGTAGCGAATAACAAATGGATGTACAGCGAAGGGTTTGGAAAGAGAGTATTGAGAACTGACGTGTTTGGTTGTGATTGTATTTTTGTGTTTTGACTGTTTGGTCAATAAAAAGGGAAGAGAAAAGGGAAAAGGGAGGTAAATCACGTAAAATGGTTTCTTCGTTCATATGGGACCACACACGCGGCATATATATATATATATATATACTCTTTTTTTCTTTTTGTTTTTTTCGAAGCGGTTGGGGGCAGTGTATATGTAGGATCAGTAGCATTTGGGTGTAACAGTGTCCTCATTATTAAGCTGGAACCAAATCAAACTGAAGGAAAATAAATAAAAGAAAAGTGGGCGATATGGGTAAAAGAATAGGAAGGAAACAATACTCTCCAGGATGGCGTACCTTTTCTTTTTTTTATTTTTGGTAGTTGGGGCGAAAACAAGTAACCAAACCCGACTGAGTTCAGCTGAGCAAGAAGTGATAGTACCCCGCTGTTATGAGAGAAAGGGAGAAAAATAATTAATTACATATTTTCAAAAGGAAAAAAAAAAGAAAAAGAAAACACCCATAAATGGTACTAATTGGCGCACATGTGTTACCCGTATAACAAATGGTGAGCAGGGAACGTATCTTCTCCCTTTTTTGTTTTGTTTTATTTTGTTTTGTTTCCTCTTCCTCTTCCTCCTTTTTGTTTTTGCTCGTTTTGTTTTTTCACCTTTTTTTTTATTTCATGTCTTTGTTTGTTTTTGAGGTTCCCTCCTTTTTTGTTCAGTTTTGTTTTGGTAAAAAAAAAATTACTTTTGCTGCACTTCTTTTCCTTCAGTGGCGATGTGTTGATGCATACAGTGGATGAGATAATATATATATATATATATACAGCTGAAAAGATGAATTCGGGTGGCGGTTTGTTTGTTTGTTTGTTTTTTGTATTTTACACACACACACACACACACACGCACAGCACAACACAAATGAAACAAAAGGCAAAGGAGAAAACATTTAAAAAATGGGGAAAGAAGGGATGAAAGGAAAATATATTAAAGCACTGTGGAGGAGGTTCAATGAACGCGAAGGAAGCTGCTACTGTTGTGATAAACAAAGAAATAATTTGTAAAAAAAACAAAACAAAACAAAAACGACACGATTCATCACGCGTTAGTGGACTGTGCGCAACATTTACACTGTGCCTTAAACTTGTGTAACCCATCTCAGCATACATGGACAAACATAAGCATATAATTACCTACACGTTCCTCCTCCGTGAAGCAAGCAGGGAAGAAAATAAAATCAGAAGCACAAGAAAAAAAGACAAAAAGGGGGTGTTTCCCGCCGTGTATGTGCAACAATGACTTACTCATGCGTGCATGAAGGAAACAGCACCGATGGTTGTAGTGTATTTGACAACATTTACACTTCTTTTTTCTGATATGTACTCGTATTCCTTTGTGGGTTATTGTTTATTATTATTATTATTACTCTAACTTTGCTGAACTCTAGAACTCAAAACCCACTAAAATACAACGCAGCCTCTCTGCTTTTAGGACGCGGTGAGCTGGTTGGTTGGGGAAAGGACAGTAGCCGGTTCCTGCGCGGGTCGGCATTGAACAGTCAAAAACAACGTAGGAAAATAGCAACATTGTAAAGGCTTATATATATATATATATCTTAAATTCTACTTTGGAAGACGTCGAGTTACGTCAAATTTGGAAATAAGGGAAGCACCGCTACAGTGAGAGAGGGAAAAGGGGGGAAATACACTCAAATTTAATCATTTGCGAGCCATTTTTTGGTTGAGGGATTTGTGGCATTATGAAGTCGGGTAAGCTATTGATATTTGGCGGTACGGGGTTCGTGGGCTCAGTAGTGGTTCGGAAGGCTCTACAGCGCGGCTGGAGAGTAATATGTGCAACTCGCGGTGGCGTACCAATACACGGTTCACCTTTGTATAATGAATTCACTTCATTACAACAGAAGCACGGAGACACGCTCTCACAGGGAGTTGCACACGACACGTGTCATGTCCCCCAACCGCTAGAGTTTGTTTCCCTTGATGCCACAAGTCGCCTGCAGGTGTTTCAGTTCATGGATGACCACCCGGATGCAAGTGCCATTATTAGTTGCATTGGTCTCCTCACTAGAGATCACGAAATGGCGCGCCGTGTTTGTGGTGATGCCAACGTAAACATTGCAGCAGCTCTGTACGAACGAAGAGCTGTTGCACGCCGCATGGTTCTCATCTCCGCGGAACCAATGGGCACGCGTGCCGGTTTTTTCTTGAACAGTCGCTGGGCGCTGAAGGGCTACTTCATGGGAAAGCGTGTCGCTGAGCGGGCCGTGTTGGAGAACCTTGGTGACGACGGAGCTGTGCTGAGACCTGGTTTCATTTATGGCACGCGGCACGTGCCACTCGGGGAGGGTTGTGTGCCGGTTCCGCTGTGGCCTATCGGCAAGCCTCTTGAAGCAGTGCTGCGGCCGCTGCACCTCCACGGCCTTTTGGTACCACCGATTAGTGTCGATGTTGTTGCAGAAGCGGCGGTGCGCTTAGCCGAAGCACCCGGACCGAGCACCGTACTTGACTATTACGGTATGCAGCAGGTCTGTGGGTTGCCTCAGGATGGTCATCATGTGCTGGGTGGAGATAAAACAAACAAAGAGGAGTGTGGTGATAACAATCAAAGTAATAAATGACAATGAGGGCTAATATGCTCAATGTGGGTTTTGCTGCTGACGAGCGTTGTGGATATGTACCATCATTGCTCACCATCACATCGGGTGCGAATGACTACACATTACAAATGGTTTCAACTGAGAAACTTTTATAATCTCTGCAGTGGGTGACGCTTCCCGCCATCGGGGTTCCGCTGTCCATTTCCTCCTATCTATTATCTTTGTCTGCCAGCATGGTTTTCAGGAATTTTAGGAAGGAACGGTGCACAGGGTTGCCTTCGATAGCGTTTTTGGAACCTCATTTTTTTTTTCTGGAGCCGCCACGGACGGACTGTACCTGTAAAAGTAATAAGAAAACCGTTTGCAGGACCTCACATCCACAGGTGGGGAAAGTTGTGAATGGTGTGTGGTAGGGTTGGCCTGAACGACCCAGCAGAAAAAAATACTCTGCGACACTATTGAGGCAGTTTAGCGAAGGGGTCAGTGTGGATATATAATGCGTTCCGTTATTCGTTCCTGCGTCATCTTTCCAGCTGCGGGAGTAGCAATGCGTCACGACTCCTCGCAACAATGGGTGCTGAACGTTATGTACGGCACTGGGCTGGCACCGCGTTATGGCTCGTGGAAAAGTTTTGGGGTAGGGGATGCATTGAAGGAAAATGATACACCGGTGCTTTACTGCAAGGCCCTCGTGCATGCAAGTGGTGGTGGACGCCGCGCCCGCGACTGGGTCGCTGGGTGTTCAGCCGCCTTATTCCCATCGTATGAGTTGCTTAAAATTGCCATGCGCCATAACAGCAGCGAGGAGGATGTAGAGCGATATCGAAGGCACCTGGTGGAGACACTAGAGAAGGCACAGGGACCGCAGACTGGCTCAGCAAATGACGCTGGAAATGTAACCAGTGGCGAGGATGGTAGTAAATCGGATACCGAAAATGACACTGACATTAACATGCGTCTTAGTCAAATGCCTGAAGTTCGTTGTTTTGTATACGACGCAATGAGGGCAGCGTGCTTTCACCGCTACAAGAAGGTTCCTGAGGAACAGCGAGTCAAGCTCTTCACTGTAGCAGCGCGACTTGGGTTGGATGAGGGGACAACCATGGCAATATGGCGACTTGTCGAGAAGGAGGGTATTGTGGCACGAGATAAGCAGCGAGCATTAGAAAGTCCATGGAATGATTGAATTTATAGCTGTGCATGCGTGTGGGGCCGTAAAGGTGTCTCCCAGTCTTCTGTTGGCCATCCTCTGCATTGGGTATCACATAGTGTTTCTGTGCATCGAGTTTTCATAGAACCTTTGAGTATATCCAATTCCTGCAATGGAAGGAAAGTGCTAACTGCTGCAAATGGGGGTTAAGGCCCTTAGCCAAATGATGAGCGCACCGAATCAGTTTTTCGCGAATAAGTTACGTTCTGTAGCGGCTGATGTTTCTTCATCGGCCTTTGCTATGGTTTATCATCTCCATCCACTCGGTTACCCTCTGGTTGTGGCTATTTTGAGCTTCTAGTTTGTTGAGATTACCACACTAACGTCCTCAAGGTTGTATTGTTTACTGGAAGATTATCATTGATGGTGTTATTACCGTTATTGTTCACATCTCCTCTTCCATTTGCTCGCCTTCGTTTGTGCCTCAGGGCGCCCACACATCCCTCGGGGAGGTGCCTTGTCGGTGATCCCCACAAAACAAAGCGAGTGAGTGTACGCTGACTTTGTTTTTCTCTTTTCCTTTTATTTTCTTTCCCTCTTTTTTTCGAATCGTAAAGCAGTGGTGGTAATTAACAGGAGAGTGAAAAAAGAAAAAAAGAGAAATAAAGCAAAAGAGGTTCCTTCATACGCATTCTAGTATACGAGAGAAAGAGACGGGTGCGGTAAACAAGAGAAATGTCCTCGCGTTACGACTCCCGCACCACCACCTTCTCGCCTGAGGGACGTCTTTATCAAGTGGAATATGCGGAAGAGGCAATATCGCAGGCGGGCACTATCATCGGAATTCTCACTACTGGTGGTGTCGTGCTTGGCGCTGAGCGGGGGCAGCAACATGGGTTGTTCGATACAGAGAACATGGAGGATAGAAATATAAGTGGAGAAAAAGTGTATAAGATTTCAAATCATCTCGGCTGCAGCGTCGCTGGCGTAACTTCTGATGCCTACGCACTAATCAACTACGCTCGACTGAGTGCAGCCCGCCACTTTTACAGCTTTCAGGAGCCGATAGCCGCGGAAGACCTCTGCCGCATGGTGTGTGACGAGAAACAGCTGTACACCCAGTATGGTGGTGTGCGTCCCTTCGGTGTGTCATTTCTCTTTGCAGGGTGGGATCGCCACTATGGCTACCAACTTTACCACACAGATGCAAGCGGTAACTATAGCGCATGGCGGGCGTATGCCGTTGGACAAAATGACCAGGTTGCACAGTCACTTCTCAAGCGTGACTGGAAACCGGAACTTACACTGGAGGAGGGCATTGTGCTTTGCCTACGGGTCCTCGGTAAGACGATGGACGCTGTGAAGCTTACGCCAGAGCGCTTGGAGGTGGCGGTGCTCCAACGCGTTCAGGCACCACTGACCCAAAAATTACTGGACCCGTACGGTGTGAACCCAAAGATGGTTCCGAGCTTTAAAATCTTGACTGATGAAGAGCTGAAACCACATGTTGACGAAGCAAACAGACAACGTGAGGCTGAGGAGGCGGAAGAAGCGGAAAAGGAGAAAAAGAACGAGAAGCGCTTGGCCTCGCCGTAATTGGCGTGCAACGTGATGACGAATGGGATGAAGAATAGGGGGGAAAAGGAGGTTTTTTTATGACCTAATAGTGTGCTAGTAGGAGTTGAAAGGCGCTTGCGCTTCTGGAAAGAGGACGATAAAAAAGCGTTATGCATAGCAAAGTGCCATTATGCCGATAGTGGGTAGGGTGAATGCAGGAAGGCAGGTGGTAAGGTAGCGGAGCTAACCGAGTGGGAGGGAAAAAATCACTTATTTCGCCTACTTTTTTATTTGTCACATACTTTACCCTTTCATTCTTTCCACTCTTTCGTATGCATGTGTTACTTTGTTTTCATCAGTTTCCGTCCACTCATGCCGAAGTGAGGGGGCGCCTGCGCAACTCAACCCTATACCCGGTTGGATATTTGTGACATGTGCGGTAAATGCCGAAATTCCAAATGGTCATTTGGGGGTTCTATCTGCTTTCTTTTCTGATATATCGCATTTTCCATACTCACGAAAGTTTATGCAACCGTTGCCTACCTCTTCACTTCTGTTTGTTCACGCGGTTTCTTGAAGGGTATTTCATGTTTTAGCTACCATTCCATCATCAGTAAGTCGAGGAACTTTGACACAACTCTAAACCCCAACTCGCACACACCCGGACGCGAAATCCACTGTGCGACTCAATGGAGCATTTGCGGTGAAGGTGAAACAACTCATGCAGCATTATCTGCACTGAAAACATTCAAAAAAAAATGCTCTGCGATGCCATCGACCACTAAATTACGAGGGATGAATGTTCCAAGCAATCATCGCATTTTCCAGGTTGTACAAGGGAATGAACAGCAGTGAGAGCACCGGGCTGGGAATCTCTGCAAACAACAACAACAACTGAGTATTATGTTGCATTGAGAGCGACACGGAATAGGGCTGGGTTGTCCGCACAACCGATACGGTTAATGTTCGTGGGGCCAGACCGTGAACATGACCTCGGTAGAAACCGTCTTTTTTTTCTTGCATTTCGTACATGTTCTTATTATTTACTGCTCCCTGGCAGTGACGGCGTGATTGCCGTCTATTTATAATTTTATTTCTCAATATCCTTCCCTTCCCCTCTTACGATTTCGTTCTTGCTCTTCACGTTTCGTGCGCTGAAACACTCTATGTTCCTATAACTGTTCATATATTTGTGCTCATATACCCCTTTTCTTTGTTTCAAGCTTCCCAGTACGTCAATTGTTCGCACTGGTAGGGATCAGCAAAGGCTGAGTAGCAGAGGGAGACTCGTTCGGTGCGCACAGTGGGGATGATAGAGTTCGCCAGCCCGCAGCGAAAGGGGCTTTTGTCACCCCTGTTAGCAGAACAGGTGCATGAATTGCCTGTGAAGGGTCCCTTTAGTGGAACATATTATACTGTAAAGGAAAATAAAGTAGCGGCTACAGTACAGCGACCTCCTTCCACGCGATCAAGGGCGGCTGCGGCGTTTCCACAACCAACAGGACTAGCGCACAGGTGGCGATTCATAAAACAGGAAGTGTTTGACTCCAACTACTCGCCGCCTCCTGCGCTAAGAAACAGGTATAATACGACGGCTGCGCCACACCAGTCCCCCACACCCCGCAAGGCTGAGCAGCAATCTCAACAAAAACCTCAGATGAATACGGGCGCATTTTCGAGAAGACCATCAACTGCTGTCACTTGGGATGAGTTCCATCGAAGTGATGCGGGTACGCACACTAATCATTCACCCCAGCCTAGCGTGTGGAATACGCCCCGTGGTTTATTGGAGAGGGCACTGGAGGATGACAACGATGTGGAACTGCCACTAATTCAGCAAGTGGTGAAACCCGAACCAGCGACAAGGGGACCAGTCGTTAGCCGACCGCCAAGTCGAAGCAGCGTGAGTCCGGTTTCCTCTACAACAACAGCGACGGAGACTCATCACCCGGAAACCACATCATCCTCCACCCGCACCATATGGCCGAACTTCTCAGTTACTCACAGCGTAGAGGAGAAAGCCACAAACGGACCGAGTTGCGACGAGGATCCGAGGAAAACGCTGGAGTTGCTGACGCGCACACCCGTGCGGATTGGTTCCAGTACTGTAGAGTTTACCTCATGTGACGACGGCAGTCGACAGTCACCGGGGATCCGGGGGGCACACTCGGGGTTGCTTCCAGGAGCTTCCTTTACTGACCAGGCTCAGCGGCTTCGAGTAACGCTCTTAACCTCCGCTTACCAGAAGATGGTGGATGACTTGGTAGAAATGCACGAGTACACTCCAAGTGAACGAGAGGCGATTTATCGTCATGTAAGTATATTTCGGGAACTTCCCCTACAATCACGTTACCATGAGATGCATCCGTTGGTCAATATGCGTTTGGCAAAAGTTGAGGTCCGCCCCAGGCAGCTTCAAAGGAAGAGTAGCTTTAATGCAGTGGAAACACATCGCGGCAGAACAAGCAGGTCGGGCTCGCGCACCGGTAGGCGTGGGTCTGCATGGCGACGCCTGTCATCAGTTGGTTTGGGCAGCCTTAACAACCCTGATAAGGGTTCAGGGAATTTTTTAAGAGAGAACATGTAGGCATCCACCGTTGCCACATTTTTTTTTTCAATTCCTGTGTATAAGGGGAAAGAAAAAGGAAGAAAATACAAAAATTACCTGTGGTCACCTTACTCCCTGTTTGTATGTTTTGTTTGTTTTAAATGTGTGTAGGTGTGTGTAGTTAGCAGTTGCGTTGGTTCTGCGTTTGAAAGTGCTGAGTGGCACTCTCTTTTCCTCTTTCTTGTGTGTGTGTGAGTTGCTTTCCCTTTTTTTTTGTTGTTTTGTTTTTGTTCCCTTCTGGCCACAACATTCGCCACTGCTTGTCACATCATTTTTTTTTTACAACTGGTATTTTTCATCCACCGGTTGCTATTGAGTTGGGGGCCCCACCATGATTGTGCACTTGCGGAAAAGAGAAAAGAAAGTTTTTGTTTTCGCTTTTGTTTTTGACAAATATGAAAAGAGAAACTTAAATGTAAAGACGTCTCGTCACACATTGAGCAAATGGGGGTGTCTCTCTTCCCCTTTTTATTTTCTGGTGTATAAGCATATGTGTGTGTGTGTGCATTTATTTTAAGAGTGGAAAGAAAGAAAACTGTGAGCAAGTTGTGGAGGTGATGGTGTGAAAGAGGAGTCAAGTGCACTTCTCAAGTAAGAGGGTCAAAGCAAAGGCAACAACACTAAATTAAATAAAATGGTGTTAAGGGAGAAACGAGGGTAAAGAAAAGAAATAAAAACGGATGACTATATTACGAACACGAGCTTGCACACAAGAGTATGCTTCATTTCCACCATAAGTGGAGGGGTGGCGCCCAATTAAGCAGTCGAACCACAAATATCCTCGATTTGTTGAATCTCCTTTGTATTGTTATACTTTCTCTTTGTCCCTCACTTCAGTTGTGGTTTGTTCAACACTTCTGCCGTGAGGTAGTACCAACAGTAGGTCTCCGAGTGGCCGAATAGGGAAAGAGTGAAACAATTTTTTTCTCTTGAAAATACAAAATATATTTATATATTTATATTTTTGTTGGTGAGGCGCTGTGAGGAGACAGTAAATGTACCATTTTCTTACGAACATGACATGTATCTTTTCTTTTCTTCTTTTTCTATTTTATCATTATTGTCCTATATTTGAAGTTGTGTTATCCATTTGTTACTTACTTTTTGGTATTGCGCTTCCCTTTTTGTTTAGGATAGACTCTTATGTAACATCCAAGCGCACAAAATCAATACAGTGAGTGGTATTTGCTCTCACTGTAAAAGAGAAAGATAAAAAAAGAAGTGTATTGTATGTGCCTACCCCACCCA
>NW_027124714.1:2306-12475 GCF_001457755.1 Trypanosoma equiperdum | reverse complement strand
TCTCTCTCTCTCCTATTTCCCTCTACTTTTGTTTTCCTCTCCATTCTCAATATGTCTTTCTGAACTGCTTTTGAAACCAGCAATCGGTTTCTGTCGCCCCGACCCCTAGCGGTTTTCATCCATACTTTTTTTTTTGTTTAATTCTTCCTCCGTCCCTCTCCTAAATTTCAACCTCCTTGATACATAATTTAAAAGTACGGTGTTTGAAAATGTACAGAAAGAAACGTTTTGCTTCAGCGCTGCTCAAGGAGACACGAGTAACTTTTTTGTTTGATTTTGCGGAGCGAGCGGTGAATCAACAGAAAGTGTATCACTGGGGTTTTGTCTTGCATGTGGGGCCTCATTAAAAGCAAAAAAAAAGGAAAGAAAAAAAAGAAGACACAATTATGCTATCATTACTCAGTCCCTCATGATATTTATACGCAACCAATCGGTGGTGGACAAGTGGAACTTCTGATTATTCACTCTACTTATTAAAAAGCAATGTACTTGTTGATTCTCATGTAAAGGAAATATGGCCGGACATGAACTTAAGAGGTGCGTGTGTTTGTGTTTGGGGGGGGGGGGTGGATGGGTGGAAAGACGGTTGGGAGAGGGAGGGGGATGGGTGTAGTTTTTTTGTTTTGTTCTGTAATCATTCTTTGTTTGTGTTTCTCTCCCTTTTTGCGACGTGTTTAATGAACGCAGTTTTGCGACTGTGTTAACCCTTCTCATTTACTGTTATCGGTAAAATTTATAATGAGATGATGCTATCCTAACAACCTGAAATTCAACCATTGCTTGCTCGTTTATTCACTTTTTCACATATGCCGTTCTGTTTCTCCAATTGTTGATGAAGTTTTTTTTTAAAGGTTATCTCCTCCTTGTAACAGCAAAAACAGGAGGGGAGAACAAAACTCTGTTTGGTATTTGGTACGCGTGTACCCTTGTAAGTGTGTGTGTGTGTGTGTGTGTTTGTGTTGGGGAGGGGTGACTTTAGTGCAACCCCTGTATAACTAAGTGGTACCGAATTCATGGGGGAAGAGGAGAATTTACGTAGAAACTCATTAAGGAGCTCCGTACGGCCATCGGTAGTGGCAATATTAGATCTCCCCGAGTCAAATGAATGCAGGTCGGTGTCTAGAAAAGCGACGGAAAATGCACGGGCCTCACATTTAGAGAAGGCGAAGGGAAGCACCGATGACGCTGACGGTTACAGGAGCTCTGCAGAGCTTACTCCCGCTCAGAAGCACAGTGATGGGAACCACAGTTTTACCACCGTTCCAATGTGGGAACGCAGAACTAGTGGTGTTGGAAATGGAAGTAGTGATTTACATACCGATGCATGCGACAACAGTAACGCGCTAGTTGGCTTCCCTACAGCGGAGGGTGGAGGGGGTCCTGGTAGTGGTCGCCATATCGACAAAATAAGAAGCATAGTCGAGAGTACGAGTAGTAGTAATGTTCAGAGGGAGCTTTCACGCACGAATGATACAATCGGTAAGCGCAGAGTCTCCGGTAGTACCCAGTGTTCGGCTTGCAGTGACAATGACGAAAATAATGCACCGACGGAAACTCCCGTGTGGCGTTGGATGGACGACGTTCACTGGCCGAGCTTAGATGGAGAAAGAGAATCTTGCAGCGTGACGCAATCTCCTGTGACCGCAAGAAGACCGGCACATGCAGAGCAATCTGCCGATAACCACCCTCTTCCACGTGATGGCAGCATGAGCCGGTCTTCTTACAACGATGCCCACTCAGGGTTTACACCCTCCGATGAAGCGGAGACGGAACATTGCAGTTGTAGAATTAGTGGAAACTCCACAGTAGCCAGTAGAGTGTTGGGTCGGGTGCCAGGGGAAGGAGGCCGCTGTATCAACTTATTACAGCGCCGACGCCGGGTGGCAAATGGTTTCTCTACGGCGAGGGCAACGGGTCTGTTCGGCACGGGCGGTGGTAGCCAAACCTCCGTCTCACCAGCTGAGGGATTCACAGCTACTTTAAGTGGCGGTCACTCATCTATCGGCGGTCATCATCTGGCGTTTCAGCACAACGGTGTGTTCATGAAGGAAAGTTGCTCCCGTCGTGAGGAGAGTTTTTACGAAATGTTGAAGCCAGTGCAGGAGTACGTTGAGCGATATGCAGTTTTCTTTGCTGCCCTGTACGCCTCAGAGGAAGCGGCATATTGTAGGGACAAAATGGGGGATGTAGATGACAAGGTTGTTGTGGAGGGGAATGCTACGACAGAGGAGGACACAAAGGCACCACTCACCCCTGGTGTCTGTGAGGATGAGTTTGTAGCGGAGTGCGATGCTTCCGGCGATGACGGCGACCCCGATTCGAGCAATACGTTAGTGGGACCCCCTCGTGACTGGAAAGCTGGTGGGCACGGTGCGTCAGGAACGTATGGAGTTGCCGGCGATTGTGCAGAGGACATCGGGGAGGGCAATGGCGAGGAGGCTGTTGGTGGCGAAGGCGGATTTCCCATTTCTCACGATATGTCTTCGAGTACAGAGGGTCACCTCTTCTCCCGTGATGTGAAGAATTGGGAGTTCCTGGTGAGGTTAGCGCCATTTGTACCACGGTACCACGGCCTATATCATGTGAGGGTCAATCCTACCGGTGATGTTGATTCCGTACGCGCTGAAGCGGTAGAGAGCGCCCAGGAATGCGCATTAACCAGTAGCGCGCCCCGTGAAACTACCGAAAACCGCTCGGGAGAGGGCGAAAAGATTGCCGGTGTTGGGCTCAGACAGATGATTGTGCTCGAAGACATATGTAGCGGTTTTCAACATCCGTGCGTTCTTGATTTAAAGATGGGCAAGCGGCAGTACGGTCTTAACCCGCCAGAAGCTAAGTTACGAAGTAAGGAGCACAAAGCGGCGCAGACAACAACCAAACTTTACGGAGTTCGGCTTGCAGGGATGCGGCGGTGGTGTCCCGACAAGCAGCGATATGAAACGCGCTCTAAGCTTGCTGGGCGTCTCTTGTCATTGGATGGGCTTCGGGACACGATTTACCGTTTCATGCAACGCAGTAGTCGCATTCAACAAGTTTTCAAACGGCAGATCATGAGACTTCGCCGTGCATTCTTTCAGGATCATGTGTACCGTTTCTTTACCTCTTCCTTGTTATTTGTGTACGATGCCGACGACCCGTTGACGTCGGCACGTGTTGTTATGGTTGATTTTGCCTTCACATACGAACGTGAGGAGCTGCTACGAGGTGGCGATGCAGACGCGGAGCAGGATAAGGACGTGGGATATATTGAGGCCCTGAAAACTGTACTTGACATGCTCACATAATACCTTCAACAGTGTGTCTTCCCAAATGATCGCGGACGTTCGTTTCAGGACGCATGAATGGAGCATAAGCAGCAGAGTTTTGTGCGGGAGCGGGTTATGTTAGTGATTTGAGGAAGTTGTGCTGCAGCTACCAATTTCTTCCCTTTTGTAGAGGGACTACATCATCAGGAAGGATAGATAAGCCGCCGCAGCGTCTGAACATTATATCTCTCGTTTGCTTTCCTCCCTCTACTTTTACCATTTTCAAATCTTCATTCTAAATTTTTCGGGCCAAGGCCCTTCGCACGGACGGACGCGCGCATCGTCATACGCCAGGGCTAACCCCCTTGTTATAGGAGTTTCTCCTATCACCGACGGTTTAATTGGAATCTATTCACGGGGACAAAAATGTATACGCGTTTAAAAAAAATTATCGCCGCTATCCTGATGTCCTTTGCGGTATACTACGTATGTGTTTCTGTGTGTAAAGTCAACTATATGCACATCGCAGACCTTTTTCGTCGTTTCGCCCTCTTCCGACAAGGGGATTTGCTTTCATGCGACTTTTCCCCTCTTTATTACCAGTGTTGTTTTTTTTGTTTTTTCCTTTTCTCCTCCCCTTAAAAGGATGCTTATTCAGGAAGTGTGATTGTTTGCGTGCACCTTGTGACTTTTTCGGAGTGGGGGCGTTTTGGTGATGCCTCTTCTTTTTTTCGTTTGCTTCCCTTCTTTTAGTTTTTCATTCGTTGTCCTTTTTTTTAAAAAAAATTACTTTTGATTCCAACACTTTGGTAGCCGCTGTGTTGAGTCTTTAATCCCCCCATCGCTTCAGCGGGTTCGTTTGTGTTTCGTCTAATTTACGTTTCAGGGGATTCCTTTTCATCCGTTTCGATTGCTAGAGAAATTGATCGGGTGATCACGTGGTGTACTGGCTCCAGCAGTTGCTGCGATTCCCTTCCTCCTTTTTTTTTTGACTTTAGGAGACGAGGCCAGTGGAGGCTTATCGAGGCGTTAGCAAATGTCAGTTACAGGAGGATCAGCGAATAGTGTGAAAAGGAAGGTACCGCGTTACTTTTTCCGTTTCACTTCACGTTTCGTCGCACTCTTGTTTACCTCGATGCCCCAGTTCCCTCACCTGTTGTCCTGTGTGTGTACCCTTCTATATATTTATATATTACTTACGTCTGTGTTTTCATTGGTTTCTCACATACAAACGCCCCGCGTCTACTTATTCGTTGATTCATGCGATTAGAGGAAAACTCCCAGTGGTGCTTTGTGCAGTACTCATCAACAAGTGTGAAAGATGCACATAAACATGGTGACTACCGGCTTCTTCATTACCTTGTATCTGTTTCTGAACGTTGGTAGCCGTTAGTTCACTAAACCGCGGCGGGTTGGTGGGGTTTATTGTTCCGTCCCCGTGATTGCGGGATGCTTTAGGGGGTGGTGTGTTTTTGTGCGTGTGTGTGGAAGGTGGTGTGACGTGAGAGTCTTCCGAGCTGTTGTGCAGATGGAAGTGGGGAGGAGGGAAAGGCGAGTAGATAAATGCTTGTGTTTATGTACGGCTGTGTTTTTCCTGCGAGGCACAACAGGACGGCTCAATCTTCAGGTCTTCTGTTGTCGCTAGATTGAAAGGTTTGACCTTCATTGGCTTGATGCGCTCTCCCTCCCTGGTTACTCGCAACGGAGACAGCGCAATGTGATGTCTTTCCCCCTCCTCCCCTCTCCAATTAATGCCTTCGCTTCTATGGCGCGGCTGCAACGGGGCATCCAGCAACGGCTTTCCACACACGATGTTTTTACAGTATTAACGGTAGCATATATTTTCTTTTCATGGACTTCCATTACACGGCACGTAGCCGAGTTCTCAAGATGTCGGGGGCATTCCCGACTTGGCCGCCACCTTTGCTGACTCTCCTTTCTCACACATTACATTGTAGTTACCAAAGCTCCAAGACAATACATAAAAAAGACAATGCTCACCTTACGCGTATGTGGCACAGCCTCAGTGGAGGTGAAGGAGCGCGTGGTTGATGGTCTGCTAAGTGTAACGGGTCCACAGTTGTTCACATACCCTCGTGATGGTGAAAAGGGGGAACCCTCCGACGTATTTCGTCTCTGTATCGACCAAACGGCTGCCGGGTTGGACATGAAGCGACAGTCTCCTGGAGAAGAAGAGGAAATATACGACTGCCGATTTGTGTGGGGTGAGGATAGCACGGTGGAAGAGGTCATCACGGAGGTGACGTCGTTGGTCAGCCACCGGCAGTTCTCGTCGACTCGGGGGGCTGTCGAGCCTTCTGTATCGTTTCTCAGTGTCATTCGTGACGGTCTGGCGTCCGACGGGGGGCTCTTCACTCTGCGCAAGATTCCACAGGTAACGGCTTCACAGCTCAAGTACCTCTGCACTGCCCCCAACCTCAGTTACGTGGAGGCGGCACGGTCCCTGTTGGAGCGGCTGACAGACATGAGCTTGAAACCGCACATCCTTTCCAAGCACATCTTGGAGGCATACGATCCCTCACGGTGGAACGGGTTGAAGGATGTGTGCCCTCTTACACCCATACATCCGCGTGCCACGTCGGTGGCGGATGTGCCGGAGAACCACTCGGATTGGCATAACATGTATCTGCTTGAGTTGTATCACGGGCCGACAGGGGCATTCAAAGACTTCGCACTGCAGTTGTTTCCGCGCTACTTTGACACGGCGGTGGCGGCTGTCGCGAACCAGAAGGGCGGTGACAACAATGGGTGTGGAGGTGGAGAGGTTGTGAGTTCCAGCACAGCCGCCGGCAAACCTCTGCAATACATGATTCTAACAGCCACTTCGGGGGACACTGGGGTCGCAGCTATCAGCGGATTTGTTAACGCGAAGAGTCCTTGTCGTGTTATGGTGTTTTACCCCCTCCGAGGCGTGTCTCCAGTGCAGAAGATGCATATGATTTCGTATGACAACGGTACCACTGTTCGCGTCATTGGTGTTGAATCAGACTTTGATTTTTGTCAGCAAAGCGTAAAGAAGTTGTTTGCCGACGAAAAGCTGGAGAGGGAATTGGTTAATGACGCTGGCGTGCGCCTCTCCTCCGCCAACAGCATCAACTGGGGCCGACTGATTCCTCAGGTTGTATATTATTTCTGGGCATACCGAAAGTGTATACAGCAGAATGGGGACAAGGTTACAGGGGCCCTTGCATTTGGCGACAAGGTGGACTTTGTCGTGCCGAGTGGAAACTTCGGCAACATTCTCGCCGCGTACGTGGCGAAGCTCATGGGACTCCCCGTCGGCAAACTCATCGTCGCCAGCAACACCAACGACGTTCTCTACGAGTTTGTAAGTACTGGCTGCTACGATATCAGCCACCGTCATTTGGTACCTACCGCTTCTCCTTCAATTGATATATTGAAGGCGTCAAATGTGGAGCGGTTTCTCTTTATACTCTCTGACGGTGATTCGAAGTATGTTTCCGAGCAGATGGGACGACTTGAGTTTGAAAAGAGGTTTGAGGTTTGCGGCAAGGTTCTGCAGAGAATGCAGGAAACGTTTTGGTCAAGCAAATGTAATGAGTCCAATTGCGCTGCGGCTATAAAGAAAATATTTGACGCGACCGGTAAACTGTTGGACCCGCACACCGCTGTCGCCCTCCATGCGGCTACGGAGTACCGACGGGAGCATCCAGAGACCCGACGACCCCTCGTGATCGCCAGCACTGCGCACTGGGCAAAGTTTCCTGCGGCGGTGCTTCATGCTATTCTCGGTGAGGACGCGGTTGGAGCTGAAGGTGTTGAGTCTGTAACTGACCCAGCAGAGAGTTGCAAGTATCTCTATGAGAAGGTGCTCGCACTATGCCCTGGTGAAGCAGTGCATCCGAGCCTGCGCGCGGTACTCGCTACTGTGGAAGCACGATCCGGCTCTCTCAAACCGCGTGTAGCAACACGGGATGTGTCTCTTCTGAGGAAGGAGGTAACTGGTTTTGTCGTTTGCACCAGTGAGGGCTCTTGCTGATACAATATCAGAGTTTGAAATTCTGCGTTTGAGAAGTTGTTAGTTTCTTATCGTATTGTGGTTTGTTGACACCAACTTCCCCCATGGAGGTGAAGCACATACAACTTCATGGGGGAGTTGGTTAGATGACGTGACTCCCTTATTAGCGAGCTGGACACGAACATTTTTTTCAGCGGTTAGTCAATTAACCAAGACGAAAACGGCGGCATCATTTTAACAAAACGTTTGTGGGATGATCTTTCCTTACTTACTTTACTGGGTTGTGTGAGCGGTTTCGTATTTTATTTTTTATTTTGTTCGAGAGGTTGTTAGTTTCTTATCGTGATTTATTGAAACCTAGTGCCCCCATGGAGTCGTGTGTGTGCTTCGTTGCCATGGGGGAGAGTTGGTTGGGTAAGGTAACTTTCTTATTAATGGACCGTACGTGAACATTTTTTCAGAGGTTAGTCAATTAACCAAAACGTTTTTGAAATGGTTTTTCTTCCTTGCCTTTACTAGGTTATGTGCCTTCTTTCCCGCTCTTTGTGTTTGTTTAACCGTTTATTTTGCTCTATAAAGGTCTCTTCGTTGTCCCTCCACAATGTCGGGGGGCACCTCCGCACGTCGCGCGCCCTCCTGTTCACCGTGGCAGCACCTTGTATCTGTTGACATCAGTAATACCTTTTGCACGGCGTTTGCCCAGCACCTTTCAACAGTGCAGAACCCCCAAGAGTTTTCTGAGACTCTGTCGACCCTGATGTGTAAGTGGCGGGATAGGAAGTGGGCGGAGATTACTGTGCCATCCACTTCAACCGGAGGTAGACACTTTGTTATACCCACACGACGGAGGAAAGACCGCCGTTCCATAGCTAATGGTGGAGTCGAAAATAATGGTTTCCTTTCGGAAAATTTCTCCAACGGAGTGCCAACTGGGGACACGCGCCGGGACGGTGCCGTCACAGCGTACTATGAATCCATACGTGTGCAGCGGCTGATGGAGGAGGTTTTGCTTCTCTCCTCTGAGGTAGAAGCGGAGCGCGAGGCTGAGTTGATTAAATTAGGTGAAGTTGAAGGCATGAAAGCTCAACGCCGGGCATGGCGCCGGCGGTGTTGTCTGACCCGTGCCGTGGATGAGCTGTGGCGGTTTAGTTGTACGGGAGGTTCAGATTTTTTGCTGCCGGTGACGGAGCTGGAGGCCCCAAACTATTACCAGCGGGTAAGGCGTCCCGTGTCCCTTTCGACACTCTATTGTAGCGTTTGGGATGCTACTGTGGCGGACTACGCCGATCTTAAGGCACTCCTAACCCTGATGAGCTGTAACTGTGAACACTACAATGGGTCTGATAGCATCCTCGCTGCACAGTGTCGCAAGCTTGTGAAGATCGGCTATCGTGCTGTAAGAGATGCAGAGACGTATGAAAAACAGCAGTTAGAAGCGGATCAGGAACTCTTCTCGACATTGTGTGGACAGGACACTGTGGGATGTGGGCCACGCACGGGGACGGGGACAGGGGTGCTTCGCCGCATGATGGACGCAAATGGCGACGGTATATCGATGGAGCCGCTTCCTGCTGATGAGTTGGCTGCATTATTTCCTTCTCGATACCAAGCAGCATGTGACGGGGCCGTGCAAAGCGCAGATGAGAAGCTTGTATGTGACGCGAACGGCAGTCGCACGGACGACACTGTTAGCCATCAGGTAAATAACGGCGGACGTAGGTTAGTACTGCGCAGGAAACCACCGGTACAATCAACGGAGAATGGGAAAGACGCCCCCGTGCCCGCACATGCGGACCCCAGTGGCAAACCACCGCGCCCCCGGCTACGGCTTTCGCTGGTGTCCTCCACCTCCACAAAAACTGAAACACGTCCGTGCGGTGGTAGTGAAGGCGAAGGGGGCGGGATACTGGATGAAGATGACGTATGGGAGAAACCTGATCGCGTGAGTAGCCGTCAAAAGGAAGGGGCAGCAATATCGATCTCGTCCAAATCGTCCCAGGTTCTGCGCGCAAAACACGGGCGCAAGTCACTTAAGAAAGAAAAGGAGAGCCGAAGACGGGTGGGGCAAGCTGATCTCAGGAGAAAAAAGGAAAAGAGTGATCATGAACGAAGGCAGAAGCCACCAAAGGTGAAGCGCGAAAAAGCGGATTGGGGTAGTCGTATATCGAAAGTGAAGTCTGGTCGGCTGGGCGGCAGGGATAATGGCAAAGATTCCAAACGAAGTAAGAGGAGATTAGAAGAGTACTCCTCTACGGAGATGTTGAGTCCATTGCCGACCAGTTCGTCGACATCGTCATCTTATTATTCCTCATCTTCAACGAGCAGCAGTGATGACTCCGATACTTTTACGAGGCGAGCGCCTCCCTCAATATCAGTGGAGAGGCTTGGAGAACTGGAGGCGATGATGAACAAGCTGGATAAGATGCCTTTGCAGCAAGACACTATTGAGGAAGTTATTTTAACCCTTAAACGGGTTGAAAATGAACTTAACTGAGACGGAGTGGGTTTGTGTCGGTAATATGGCGGAGGAAAGTGTGCGAGGGTGTTGGGTTGTTCAAGCACGGGCGAGAGTTGAGGTGTTGTGCCTCACAGTATCTCTGTTTGGCTTTCAAGTATACACTGTCTTTTGTGTGTACTTGAGGGGCCAAGCTGTACGATTGCGGCCATCCATTTTGCACTTTACTGGAGGTAGTCGGGCTACTGTCTTGTAGTTTACTGTTCTGAGACATGCGATCTGTTTTCCATTGTGAGTTTGTCGATATCGTTAGTATGTTTGCTTTCTCCAACTTTTCGAGATATTTGTGGTTTGTGTAGTAAGGATGCGTGTTCAGTAACAAGGGATATTCGGCAGACCTGTCACACGGCTTTCAGTGCTTTGACGCGGTGGGACAATTTCCCTTCGTGTGGTGCGTGAATAAGGGGAA
>NW_027124714.1:0-2296 GCF_001457755.1 Trypanosoma equiperdum | reverse complement strand
TTTTTTTTTTAGTTGAGTGCCAGTGGGAGGGGGATATGAGGATGGTTTCGCCTCGTACCCCATTTGTTGTTCTGTCGGTGTTCTTACTCGTATACATGTTGTGCCTTCCCCCACTCACACACACACACACACACACGCCCTGTGCCATCACTTCGCCCGTGTAGCACTGACCTGAATGTATCTTGTCACCACGCTGAATGGTGTGTTTGCGTGTGTCTCCTTCCTCTTCATCTCTCTGCTGTTTTTCTTTTTGTGTGTAGATGCCGCAAATGTGAGCTAATGCGCATTACTTACGGCATTGATGCCAGTGATGGGCCCAAGCTAGCATGCAATAGTGTTTGTACGCGTGCAAAATGTGGGGAGGCTATGTAGGCTGCAGACCAGGGTGAAATGTCATGAACTCCATTATTCATATCACCTCCAAAATTTCCTGAATAAGGTTTGTAGTCGCGGTCCTCAATTTAATATATTCCCTCTCTTCTTTTTCTCCTCCTTATCAGTGGGGGGTGTGGTGTGGTGCAGTCGTCGGCAGGGGACAAGGAAAGCTATGTGAAGTTGTATATTATTAGAAAACCCCGCTTTTCAAGGAGGATCGATTGCCCAAACGTGGGGGTTGCTGTTCCGGGCAACACAATTGCCGACAAAAATGACTAAAAATATCTCTTTGGTGTTTATGTGCTTTCTTTCGTACATTTTCTTCATTCTTACAGGAGAAAACCTATCTGTGCACCGACGGGCTACACAAAGATCAGCATATAACTAGTCACATAATGTGTTTGATGGAAAGTTACTCTGTTGTTTTTGTTAAAACCGATTGCTTTCCAAAATTACTTCTATCATCATTGCCGTTTGGTCCGATGTTCCGCCTTGTGAAATTGTGTACAAAAGGGAACGAAGACTACATTGTTATCTTTGCTTCCTCAGGCACTGTTCCTTTTCTTACCAGCGCATAGACATAGACACACATACACGCATACATACAATTTTTCAACTGCGGAGACTCGGTCGGTTAAAGAACTAACAACTTCGCACCGCACTGCGACTCCGCAAAATATATATCCAAAGACACTTGATACCAATTCACGTTGCTCTGTATTAGCTCATTATTACAGGAGGAGGAAGCGACCACCTGTCAGATGGAAGGTGTTGCTTCATCCATAGCGTCGGTGGATCGCCACATTGCTCGTATTGAATATTACCTTAAACGTATGCGTCAGAACTCGGTGGCCCACACAGGTTTGGTTCGCCTCCCCAGCCATGGCTCTGCTCTTAAGGGGTACCACAGTTCGTTGCGGAGTGGCACAACGGCGCAATCGCAGCCAAAAAGTTGTGTAAGTCCGAAGAAACATCATCATACTGTAAAAAATATAGAGATGGGATTGAAGCCCGAATTTAAAAGTAGAACGGACGATATCAAAAGTGAGACCAAGTGGACTCCTCTTTGCAAAAACATCGAGGTGCTCACCCAGACTCACACGAAGCATTTACCCAAAAGGGCTGAATCAGCTATCGTCGGAAAAGACATGAGGCAACCTAATATGGGGTTGCGGGGGAAGAGCGATGAGTATCTTTCAAGACAGAGGCGCAAGCAGTCAACTGGCTTCTCAGAAACCAACGTTACATCTGCTTTATTTCTCGGTGCCACCACAGTGCTAGGAGACTCACCGCCATTAATGAACACTACATCCGCATTGTTACACTCCGGAGAGTCGTCATTCGATTCTTTACTGAGCAAGGCATCGAGCGCGTCCTTCTCTTCCTTTGAGTACGATCCTGCCGGGGAGTTTGCAACACGCACGTTGCAGTGGCGCAGGGCAGCTTACGGGCTCTTGGCGTCGCACTACGAGAAGGCTTTCGGGTTGCTGTATATGGCAGAACTGGAGGAAGGCCACAGTTCGGTAACAGCCGCTGATCTCCTTAGTGTCACAAACTTGGATCACCGTTTTCCTCACTTTTCCACAGAAAACACATCAGGATATGCACGACCTTCTGCATTACGAAACGACAAACTAAACAGCGCCTCCGCCTCGTCCACGCACGATTTAATTCATGCTGAAAGGAGTGATCGAGGTGGTAGTTGGAGTCATCATTCCATATTGCGTCGAGAACCGCAAGAAGACCGCTCCTCACTGCCAAACTATTCGAAACACATCCCCAACAAACAAAACGTTGGCGCCCGCACTCCACCGCTGGGCAACCGTTGCTACGAGTTGCTGACCGAAACTCAACACAGGGATGCTGTGGTCGGGCGTACCATCGAAAGTCAAGAAGATGAGGGTGTTACAAACTTGTTACG
>NW_027124716.1:20513-29877 GCF_001457755.1 Trypanosoma equiperdum | reverse complement strand
ACGCTGTCTTTCGTATTTGCTGCCCTTTTCTCAAAGCCAACTCTTTCTCCTTTATCCTTCGTTCTCCGCTTCACGTGACGATAGCATATAACTGAAGGAAGCTTATGAATGTCACTAACCCCTCCACTGTCAGGTACGCCGATGCATTCATGTCGTACTTGCGATTTCTCGAGAAGGATGTGTGGTGGACAATAGTGTATGTCATATTCTTGGCGTGGATGTATTTGTTTCACGCCCCATTTCGAGTCCACAATGTTTGGCGAACCGATTGGTATGCGCAGGTGACGAAGGTGTTGCAAGTATGGATTGGCGTTGTTGTTTTCCTTTTTCATACCGGCTCGGGGTTTTTTCAACCCCAAAGGTCTCTGCAGGCAGAAATTTGCAATGCCGACGATGATACTGTTGCCACGATTTTTTTCCCAATCTTCAGCACAACGACACTTATAATCTTGTACATTCACAGCAAGAAGCGTGTCTGGGGCCTGGGTGTGACGTATGGTTCTAGTACAATCGTGGTTGTGTTGAATTCCTTACTTCTTTCGCTATTTTCTACCGTACATTTTGCGTACGGTATGCGAATTCAAGACTTTGAGCACTCCTCGTTGTTGAAGGGTGCCGTGGGTGTGCTCTTTCCATCACCAAAGCAGACACTTTTCCCGACGCTGCTACTGTTGAGTGTCATGAATGTACTTTTTATAACTTTTGACTATCAGTACAAAAAGCGTTGCGGGTTTGATCCGCTGCGCGGACTATTATGGAGTGAGGTTTGCCGTTCGCGAAAGGCACACGAAGTCGTTCCCACTACTATCCGAGATGGCTGCGATTGGCGAAAACTTCAACCGAAGCCGAAACGAATATCGAAGGTTGAGCAGCCCTGGATTGTCTCACCAGAGGGGGGGAAACGGCTGAGCTTTGCGCTCTCTTCTCTGGAGGTCAAGCAGCTATCCGTGCAGTACCCAGTGAACCGACCGGGCATGGTTCCTTGGTTTTCAACTTTCATTGCGGGCACAGCCCTTCAGTCTGTCCTTGGAAATTCGCTCAATTTTTTGACGTTTGATCAACGTGCCGTGGAGTCACAGATGAATCCCAAGGTGTTCAAGTTGAGTTTTACCAAACACAGATCGAAAATTAGCAAGTCATACAGCCTTTCCCGTGTTTCTGAATGCTCACCATCAACCAGTGTGGATGCTGTGTGCTGTGATCCGTACGGTGATGATGATTATGAAAATGTTTGGTTCGACTTCGTCGCGGACGTCGGAGATGGGTTTAACTCGACGTATGAGATGGCTCGTTTGATGGCACAACCTTTCCTCCGTCTAGCATCAAGTGATTCGGTGCAAACGCGAAGCGGACTCGTGAATTCAGTTTCTGTGCGCGACGGTGGAGGGAGAAGGGGTTTGATGACGCCACCTCTGACGGCCGGTGATGGAGCCTTCCTTGCTGTCGAAGGTAATGGACAGCAAAACAGATGCGGGCGGACGCTGTCGATGTGTGACTACGAACCCCAAGAGAACTTTTCCCTTCCCCGTGCATCGTTTGTGGTGGTTGGTGGAGATTTGGCGTACCCGAATCCCACCAACGAAACGTACCGCACACGCCTGCTCGAACCGTACAACAACGCGCTTCGGTGCTGCGCACCTCTATGCAAGCTTGTGAAGAAATGGTACAATCGCCTTGTTGTGCCAGAGGAGGACAACAAAGATGTTGCCCGTATTCACATGCTGTCGGCGTCCAAAGTTTCGGAAATGACTCAGCGTAGAGATATAGCTGACATGTGTCTTGGTGAAGACGAGGTGGTACACAGCACTCCCCTACTGTTCGCCATCCCCGGTAACCACGACTGGTTAGATGGTCTCGTGACATTTAAGAAGTTTATCATTGACGAGAGTTGGATGGGTGGCTGGTTTATGCCCCAGAAGAGCTCCTTCTTTGTTATAAATCTCCCATATAACTGGTTTTTGCTGTGTGTCGATACAGGAAGTGTGACTGACATCGACCCAGGACAACGCAACTACTTCCTGAATTATATTGAGGAACACCTCGACGTTTCGTCCTGTGTGATTTTAATTTCCCATGAGCCTGGGTGGATTTACGAGGCGATGAACACCAATTTGACGTCGACGATGCAACCAGAGTTACACCGAGTAGTGGACGCCCTCGGTACACGCCTGCGCATGCGACTTTGTGGCGATATCCACCACTACTCTAGACACACACCTACAGACGCGCTTTCAGAGGCACCTGTTCTTGTTGTCAGCGGCGGTGGTGGTGCCTTTCTACACGGCGCCCGGAACAATACCGTTATTTATCAAGGAACAGAGTATAAGCGGGAGGCAGCGTTTCCTAGAGATAATCATGTCACATCGTTTCTGACGAGGTTGGTCGGCTTCCGCCTGATTAACTGGAAATTTGACATAATCGCTGGTTTTATGTGCTTCGGGCTCATAACCTCCTCGCTACCCTTGAACATGGAGGACAAAAAACTAGAGGAGATCGTGGACATCCACGTCCTTTTCTGTAGTACCGTAACCCGCACAGCCGAACTCTGTCTCTATACATTTGACAAAGGCATTATATCTTTGTTCGTGGCGGTGTGTTTCTTTATTGGTTTCTTCTCGGTTGGGTCAGGGAGAAAGAGTGTATGCTTTCGGATCGCATACTCTTTATGCTGGACGGCACTTGTTGTGTTCGCTTCATCTGGAATGTTAGCCGTTGTTCAAACAACGATGGCCTACATGATGAATCATGGCTTGATTCTATCAACGAAAGAACAATGGAGCAGTATGTTGGAGTCTCAGGTTCGTACCGCTGCGGATGACACATCCAATCACCTGATTGAGTGGTTGGGTGACGAGCATGCTCTCTCAAGGGGCATCGAAAGCCTGCGGTCGGCTGCACACGGTAGTGTCCTTGTTGGAGCCGCCTGTACGTTGTTGAGGAGTATGGATATGATTGAAAACTTGGCGTATCTTTCGTACCACGTCGGTACAAATGTCACGGGTACCCTCTCACACACGACTAACCGTGTTCAGGTTGTTCTGTACTATCTTCACATTCTTCTGATCTACTGGCTCTTGGCAACGCCGCTGCTTTCGTTTATTATCGGTGTATTTCTATTTGTATCTGTTCACTACTTTGATTTAACATATGACGCGTCATATTCCTCATTTCAGATTGAGGATTACAAACACTTTTTGCGTTTCTGCTTGGATGGCAGAACGAGGTGTTTACATGCTTACGTCGTTGCAGAAAAGTTTGTGCCGAAAGTTTGGATATGCGATGGCAGACACGTTACCGAGTGCAGGGACGAGAGAACCAAGCATCTTCCACCACATCTAAAAAAACATCCAAGTCGCTGGGTACCACATGGGGTTTCGGGCACTGACTACACACCTACAGTACTAGAACATTTTGTTGTAAGACCACATCGGGTTACTCAGCCAGATCCTCTCCGTGAGTGATTAGGTAAAACAAAGGTCCCCATCCTGACACTTTTTTTTTGTTATAATTTGTCGTATACGTCGCGCACGAATTGTGCGGTGCATCGTACATACTAAGCGACTGGTTGGGCTGTCTGTCCAGTGTGCGGTACCTGTCAGGATGTGAACGCAGTATATGGCATTTCTCTAAGGGTCTGGCGTTTTGAAGTTGTTTTTAGGCATCAATGCTGCTGTCGTCTTATCCTTTGTTACGCGTCACTGTGTTCCTGCTCAACGGTCACGCACCGGAGTGGGAGTTTCGGTAGTTGGCGCTTCATCGGATGCAATTTTCATTTCGTTTGCTTGGTTTATCTCATTATATTTTATTTCTTACCGTATTCACCTGTGCTGCTGTTATCTCATTACTGGCCCCCACCTTTCTTGTCTGCTTTTAGTACATTGTGGTACCTCGATACCGGGGAGGTTCCGAAGCACGCATACGGATCAAAGGGTGCCATTTTCATGTCTGTTCAGTGCCAGGTTGCTCATCCGTACTTGCTTCTCAAGTCACTTTCTCTGCTCACCATCTCCAAAGATGCGTGGGCAGAGGTGGAGTTTACTGAATCTTCCGTGACGTTGGACGTTGAGGGCGCAGGTCAGTCGGCCACAGCTACGGCTGTGCTTCCCACATCAATCTTCTCACAATACACCACGACTGGCGTTCGTTTTGCTGTGCACCTGGGCATGTTTCGGAACGCCTTGTTGTTGGGTGGTCCGTCGCAACTGAACTCCATGTCCACCTCACGTGTGGTGTTGTCGTACCCAACCAAAGAAGCGAGGTTGCTCGTCGAACTGTCGGACGGAAAAATCACGTTGCGTTCAAAACTTATCACTCAACGACCGAAGGAATATCCGCTTGACCTTCAGTTTTCACATGCGCGTATTTTGAATCAGGTGACACTGCCAGGTGACGCGGCGAGAGCTGCCATAGAGGATTTAGTGACAGCACAATGTTCTCATGCGGTTGTAACGCTGGACCCTCGGGAGGGTGTGCTGTTCCGAGGGGAAGGTGGGCCGTATGGTAGCGCACTTATCAAAATCCCACTTAATTCAGATGTTATTTCTTCCATTTTTGACGGTGATGAGCGGGTGGAAACTCACGTACTTCAGTCACACCTGGTCCTAGTTTGCGGAGTGCGCTCGGGAGGTAAACAACGGCGTAACACTCTTGTACCAGCAAATGATTTCCTTATGGGACCCAATAGTAATGGTGGTGGTGGTTACGGGCAGCAACAAGCGGCGGTTGGTGGGTTTGAGAGGTTGATGCTTCAGATAAATGAAGCACGGCAGCTTAGTGTGGTGCACATGCTGCGAGAGCGGGATATCCCTGTGACTGTTACGTTGGTTGTTTCCCCCATATACAATCTGCACGATCAGTAATATGAAAACCTCTTGAGGTGACCGGTTCTTTACGTCATTGTTATACTTCCCTCCCCTAGACTGTCTCAGTACCTCTTGGCGGGGAGGATTTTTGGTTGCACATCGACAATTCGTGTGCGACACACAGGAGTGGGGAAGTCAGCAAACTTCCTTTTAAAAAGGGGGAAAGGAGAATGTCAAGCTGACTCTCAGTCACTCCTGTCCGTTGCGGCACTGAAGGTGTCACGCACCGTGCGCCACGGGCTGCAACGGTCTCTGTGCGCCCAGCACGAATGTCGAGTACATCATTGTGCTGATGGCTGATCTTTCATTGCAGGTCGCACAGACACCGAACGACATCCTTAAAAAAAAAAAGAAGAGGTCCGCTGTTGTCCTTGGATGGCACGTTGGTAATGGAGGCCATGCCAGCGCGTCTGCTGCATCGCTGTCGTACTGTCCGAATGGTGGCATTACTCTTTCTGTGTTGGCACAATTGTCTTTTGCTATGAGAGTGAAGGGCGCGTTGAGTGGGAAGCCATGCCGAATTTAGTGCGAGGCCATCCTAATTAAGGTACCCGAGAGCGCGGTGAGTTGTGTTACTTTCCGTATTGGAGTACAGTTGTGTATACTGTGTGCTGTCGATCTTGTTGGGACCGTCTTTTATACTTTGATTGGCTTGGTGCTCCTCCGTCCAAGTGGAAGTGTGTCATTGGAAGGCGTTGTTCACAAATATTGACGAGGATCAATTGTCCGTTTTATTGTTTCCGAAGCTGAAGGGCCGCAGTTTGTCCAGTAGTGTTGGGATTCACGCGGTCTTCGCGATGGGCTTTTGACCTCTGTTTTACCTGTGCTGATTTTTTGGTTAAGCGCATTTAAATATCATATGAGATCTTCGCTTTAAATCATTTTTTTCTTGGATGTTGGATACTGCGGCAAACTCTCTTCCCCTTCTTTGCTCTGTTGTTTTCCCCCTTTGGAATACTTGTGTGAATCTTTTTGTAAGAGACCGGTTATGAGTCAACTCAGCGAGTTGCTAAACACCTCACAACTGACGAAGTACTATGCACTAATTCAATTCCTTTCGTCACACACCAACGCTGAGTACACGCTCGCTCAACTGGACTACTTGCTTCCGCGGGGAGCGTCACTTCAGCGTTTTCCAGCATCATGGATAGAGTTTATGGAGGAAGGGTTGTGCAACAACCAAAATGTTGAATTGTATCGTCGTCCCGTCGCTGGTGGAGAAGCTGCGGGTGAAAACATTTCTTCCCTTGTGCAAGAGGAGCGCGAGGAAATTGTCCTCATTTGTCGGAGGCCAGTCATAAATGATCTGAAGGACCTCGCCAGGTTGTTGCAGTCGCCAGCGACGGTTCCTGACGTGGAGGGTTGTGTAGCACTGCATACAGACCAAATTACACTCAACGAAAACCTCTTAAGAGCGTCGCAAACACAAGGCCTGTTGTACTATTTTCCCGATAACTATACCAAATCACGTGAACATCGCTCTGCTAAGTCCCGTCGTTCTTCCAGTCAGAGCGAGATTGTAAGCAACCTTATGCGCAATGAAGACATAGAGGGACTTCTCAATGAAAAAAGTAAAGATGGCAAACTGGATCTGCCTGCCGGCGTTACTGCTCAATTTATGCTCTACAACCGACGGGGTGTGCCTGTTCGAGGCCGAAATAGTTTTCCTATGCGATACAATGTGGGTGACAGGGCCATGGTTATTGTTGAGAGGAGCGTCCCTCCTGATGCAGATCATGTACCAGCCAAACCTCCTTTGGTGACCACGACTCTGGGAAGACCAGTTGGTATGAGTAGTGTTGGTGGTAGTGACGGCAGTACACCAGTCGAAATCCGGGTGAAGGTATCTGCCAATTCCGTCGGGAGCCAACGTACCTGTATAAGTATTAAGGCTCAGGTTAAGGGTAGAGTGGTTTTGTCCCTTTTTGTTGACAGTAGGGAGACAATAATTCCGCTGGAGGTGTTGGATGAGAGTGTGGGGATGCCAGGAGTGATAGTTGGACGCGAGCAGCAACCACTACTTCCGGTACCGGATGATATTCGCATTAACGACCCTGCCATTTGGGGGAGTGGCAACGGCGATGAACAGGCGGGAAGGGGTGGTGTCAGCGGTATTGACCGTGACAGTGGTAGTTGCGGTAACTCCGCTTTGTCTTGGTGGCTTAATCCATCGCCTGCCATTCTTGAAGTGCGGGATCTCACATTACCGGATAGTGAGACTTTTGCGGCTGCGTCGCGCGCCGTGTGGAATGTTCACCGCGCCGATGAGAGTGCAATGAAGGCGGTGCGGAAGGCATTGAAGGACCAGCGCAACTCAGAGACGACGCGGAAGAAGCGAAACAAGCGCAGTCGACCACGTGATCTACGCAACAGTCACATGATTCATTATGGATTCGATGCCTCAATACCTTTTGGCACTCAGCGCTCTTTTCCGAAAGATGCTTGATTTGCTGCTCCCTCTCTTTACTCTTCCTGCTGTGCTTGTGCATATGCGTATACTTCCAGTACAACTTTATGGGGGAGACTCACGCCTCAACACACTGCGCAGTATCGCATATTTTGTCCCCTCTTGCTGTCTTGGTGACAACTAAATATGTTGCTGATTCCACGTCGAACACTCTCTTAATTTTTGTGCCTTATCTCTACTATAATAATTCCTTGATATAACCACTATAGGGGGGAGGAAAAAGAATCGAGACAGATTACATTTACACACATAACTATTCAGGCAGGCATCGGGTCAACGCGATTTTGCTCTAGTGTTATTATTATTTTTATTTTTTGGTGGGATGCATGGTTTGGTTCTCCGCGCCCGACAACAGTGAGTTTCTAGGGGACCCTTTACCCCGAAAAGCACGACAACCCAAGGTCCATTTAGCTACTAAGGTGTCTGTGGAAGCATCGGTGCCTTGGGAAGACGTGTCCTCGTGGGAGTGCGGTAGTCAAACTTCTCGCAATAGTTCACGTTCATCAACTTCCGACAACGCCGCCAATGGGCACGTGGCGAATATCAATAAGTTTCATGACCGGATGGAGCTCATCCGGCGGCTCAACAAACGCCGCCGCAACAATTCCACTTGTAGGGAATCAGGTCGTACAGAACAATGGACGTGCCAACCGCTTTATGTGGGAGTTAGCACCTTTCCCGAGATGAAGGAAATGTCACCTAAATCGGTGGGTGGAGAAAACGTGCCGTTTTGGAATAGTGCTGTTGTGCATGATTCACCACTTATGACCGACAGGTCTGGGTCAGAAGTCGACAAGAAACCGCTGAAGACAAGAAAGTGCGCATGGAATTTGACGTACGTGAGGAAAAATGATTGGCCTGAGGCACATCAAATGCACGAGGGGGATGCAATTATATAATAGTGGTGAGCTGGTTTGGTTCCTAGTGCAGCACGGTATCGCGGAATTAAACCATCGCATGTGTGTCGAACTCTTCTTTTTTGTTGTTAGTTTTTAATATTTGTTTTATGGGGTACTGGTTTGCTTGCGTCTTTGCTTTTCTTTTGTTTTGACAGAGTCTTGTGTAGACGTAGTGTGATCGTGTGGTTGTTTCCTTGTGGTAGTTGTGGTCCTGCTGACGTGACTTTCTCTTTCCCCCTATTTCTTGTTGTTTTTTCTCACAATTCAATGCCTTGCACCCTGTGGTGCCCTCAGCAAAAAAGAGGGGAGGACAAAAGCATATATATATATATATATTTATACACACATACGCATAGATTGTATTCCATAGACGAATCGATCACGCATTTCGTGGCTTCCGTTTAACCAGAAGAGTAGGCTGTGCTGACACCTTGTGCAGCGGAGCAGGGAGCCTTGTCGTTCGCTTGCTCGGGGCGGGGTGTCATGCCGAAGTCTTCCTCAGCCTATCGACATGATCTTCCCGAGGATCTGCTTGAACTCATCGATCACACAACAAAAGGTGTACAACGTCTGTACGAATCTACCAAGCGCGCGAGCCGTGCTGTTTCGCGCAACCAAAGGCAGGCGCCAACAACACTGCCCTCATATTCAAGTTGCAGCGAATGCACAAGCGAAACAGAGCACGCAGCAACCCAGTTGAGGAACGGCAGAGGAACATCAGTGCCGCGTCAGAAATCTTCTTCCTCGAGGGCTAAGGAGAGAAAGGCATCTGCACCTGCGGTTAAGTCAATACGTGATGAGGGAACGGAATTGACGTATGATGACGGCCTGCCGCTGCATCCTCATCCTCTTTCTTGTGTGGGACATGAGAAAAATGGCAAGGGCAGGCGACGCAGCACCGATAGCGGGGACAGGGTGACAGCGCGACAGCAACAGTGGGGTTATTCGCAGCCACTTCCGACAAGTGGAGCTGATATGGGTGGTCCCTCCCACATGAGAATGGGTAGCACAACTTTTTCATCAGACAATCCCACACACCACCCCGTGTTCAATCGTTCCGCTTCCAGACAGCAAATGTCCACTTCAAGTGCCTTTAGCAGCTCTGCTGCTTTTGAGCAGGACCACAGCTCTTCTTT
>NW_027124716.1:16173-20493 GCF_001457755.1 Trypanosoma equiperdum | reverse complement strand
CCTTTTGACGGGTGACGCAGCACCTCCATCATTTTCGAATGAAGCGGCGATTGAAACTATATCTTCTCGTAGTCCGACGCCCTTTACGCAGGGGGCGAACGCAGTGCCCGATAAGGCGCCAAGTCACTGCGGATCTCGCGTTGCCTTGGAGGATGCAGATAGACACTCGCGAAAGCCTCGTTCACCATTGCAAGAGCCAGAAGAGGAAGACATAGAGCATTTGCGGCATCGTCTGAGGGAACAAGAGGTGTCGCACAAGGAAGAGCTAGCGCAACTCCGCACTAAACATTGTATGGAGGTTACACGGCTCCGTCGTGCGGCACTGGAGGCACGTCAAAAGATTTTAGATGAGGTCACTGCGCAGTTGCAGTCATCTGCTGATGTGAAGGTGAAGTTGCTTCGTGCAGAAATTGAAAGCGAGCGCCAACGAGCAGACGGCGTGCAGAAAATGTTGGAGGAGGATAAAGCTGTCATTGAACGACTGCGAGGGGAACTTGATGTAGCCAACAACAATGTGAAAACACTTCGAAAGGATCTAAGCACCAAAACGAAGACTATAGCAAAGTTAAATGACAATCTGGAAGGAACACAGCGAGAGCTCGCCGAGTGCAGGGAGGAAGTTGGTAAACATTCAAGGAACCTTGCAGAGAGTACGCGACGCGAGAAAGTTGCCATTTCACGCGAAAAAGAACAAAGAAATGCGGTGAGGCAGCTGGAAGAGCAACTGAATGAGCGGGAGCGTCGGTCGCGTGAGGAGCTTGCGCGGCTGCAGGAGGAGCTTCGCACAATGTCAGACGGCTACGAGAAGTTGATTAAAGAAGCGTCAGAAAAGCTTTCGGTCCTGGAAAAGGTGGAGCGGAAGTATCATGCCTTGAAGGAGCAGCACCGCGATGAGAAGAAGCAGAGTGAAGTTGTAACTTCGGAAACTGCTGTGCTGAAAGGAGAGAAGGAAGAGCTGGAGAGGAAAGTGGAGGAGCTGCAGGATGAATTGGAGGCGTTTCGCCTTCAAGTGGCGAGGAAGGAGCACGAACTGCGGGAAGAGCGCGTCGGACACAGTCAAATGGTCGATGAAATTGTTCAGAAGATGGAACAACAGCAGGAGAAATCCGCTCGAGAGCAAGAGGACCTGCAAAAAGCTCTTCGCAACTCTGAAGAGCGCCTCGCACGGTCCCAGCGAGCAACTGAAGGGTTGGAGCGGCAACTACAGGAGGAGCAGGCACACAGCAAGGAATTATTGCTGAAACTCGAGGAGGGAACGCTGCGGCACAAGGAGGAACTCGCCGCCACTCGCCGGTCGGCGGCCACGTATCATCAGCAATCGGAGGGGGTTATATCAAGCCTGAAACGACAGCTTCGTGAGAAAGATACCAAACTAGAGGCTCTCGCTAACGCCGCATCGGAACCACTTCACCGACTACGCAGTCAACTGGAGGATGAGCGCAGCAAACGCGCCCGCCTCGAGGAACAGTTTAACCAATATAAGCAGAAAGCAAAACTTGCACAGGAAGCGGCACTAAGGGAGATACGACGTGAGCAACAGCGAGTGTCGTCAGTAGGGCGGACGCAGCCAAAGAGTGGGCTGATGCCGCGCCCCCGTCTCTCGGGACACGAGGAGGGGGATCTAATGTTTCCTACTCCTCCCTCCGCTTCGTCTGCCTCTCCTGCCGGAACGATTGCTGTTGCCGATGTTTCGCCGATGCCCACCCCCACGTATCCTCCTCCACTGCGTGACACCGATGTGGCTGGGGGCTCAAGTCGAACACCTGTTAAAGTCGCGAACTCCGTTTCACACGCACCGCAGATGCACGATCGCCATAATGAAGGCAATACGGTTACACCACCGCAGTACGTTGGTCACCGTTCCGGTTGGGATTCCGTTGGTTCGATCTCAAATATATCTTGCAGTTCACCTCTCTGTAGTAGTCGTTTTGGTGATTTGAGGAGCGTGGATGAGTCAGTAGTAAGTGCGGGTGATGGGCGGCCCGCTGCACATGCCCTGGCGAACGGCAACGGCATGTCACCCGCAGGCCAAACCATCGACGAACGTATGGTTCAACACGAACTAGTACTGCAGGAATTTCACAAATCAGCTGCTGAAGTTTTCAGGAAAATAACGGGTAACCGTGACGAGTTCCTTGCGAGGTGCACTTCTGCAGTGCGTTCGGCATCACATCGTACTGCTGACAAGGAGCATATTTCTGTTCATGGTAATGGGGTGTTGGACTAACAGTATATTTTTTGACCTGTTTCCTTTCCCTTTACCCATGGGATGGGTGGCAATATATCGCCTACTTGCGTGTGAGCCCCCCAGGAATTGTTTCATTAGTTTAATAAGGTCTTCGATTCAATGTGTAGCCGTTCCCGCATGTGGCGGCACATGATTGCTCCGGAGTGCGCTGTGGTGAAGGCGGGTCTTCGGCACCTTTTTTTGCTGCTGTTTTTCAGGTCCCCGAATCTGTGGACTATTCTCGTCCGCTATTGCACGTGGGTTCCATGGATTAGTACCAAGTGTTGATTGGGGTATTGCAATTGTGAGGACTTTTCAAGGGAATATGTGTTTGAGGATTACTGCTGTTGGTGTGTATGTGTATGTTAGTGTGGCGATGCTCTGTTCTTAAAGTCGTCTCTTGACGGGGCGTTAGTGATACAGGATGGGCGGTGCTCACAGACATCTTAAAGAGGCTTTTGCATAGCGAAAATGTGCTTAGTGATGCATACACGCACACTTTTGTGACTGCTGATCTGCCGATGCGCGCAGTTCCGTAACTTGTACCATTGTCGAGGGGTGAAATTCCCAGGATATCCGAAAAAAAGCCGACTACAATTTTTTCTGCTCCTTCCCCTCCAATTCCTCCTATAGCACCCATATATATATTCCTATTCAGTTAACCATTAACGTTCTTGTTGGCGGCTGTGCCAGCACAATCATCAGTCAAAAGTGGGTTGAGTGTCTATCACTGGGATTATTTTTCCTTTTCCCTTTTTTCAAGTTTCCGGTAGTTTGTGTGCCTACCCGAACGTGGCTCTAGGACGAAAGTAAATACTTCTGGGCAGTCCACTTTTTATGTCTCGGGGTGGAATATTTGGTGACCCTCGCAAAAAGGGTCGTACCGCGACGGACAAATATTCCAAGAAAGAGCCTCCACAGAGCAAAAACCGCACAGAGACGAGTTCTGCAGCCAAGGTGTCAAAGAAAGCAGGAGCGCTGTATGGCCCTGTTGTTGTACACAGTTCTGGGTGTGCCAGTCGTGATTCTGCCAATGATCGTAGGGGCATTCCATTTAAAAACAAGCACGAAGAACGCGAGTACAAGAAGGCGAAACACATTCCAAAGTATGCACCAAATCCAACGGGAGGGAAAGGAGAAAACGGGGAACCAACTCCGCGCCCAAGCGGTGCCAGTAGTGCCGCGCAGCGTCGTGCTATTCGCCGCGTGAGGGATGATGATAGCGTTTTGGAACACTTCCGCACAAAACTTTCAGCGAGTACCTTTCGTCTGTTAAATGAGCAAATATATAACTCGCCTATTTCTTCTGTTGCAGAGCTGTTGCGTGATCCATCCACGTATGCTGATTACCATAATGGCTATCGCCAACAGATTCAACAGTGGCCCATCAAACCATACGATGTTATCTTGCAAGCCCTGCTTGAGGATCGTCGGGGGCGTTTTGTAGCTAATAAAGCCAAGAGCATGCCTGGGTACATTCCTTCCAGTTGGGTTATTGCAGACATGGGCTGTGGGGATGCGCAGGTAGCACAAGCACTTTGTCCAAAAGGTTACACAGTTCACTCATTTGATTTACATGCAATGAACGAATATGTAACTGTTGCTAACATCGCTCACGTCCCTCTAGAGAAAAAGTCCGTCGACATCTGCATTTTTTCTCTTAGCCTCATGTCGACTGACTACATTAAATGCCTGTACGAGGCATTTCGCATCCTCAAACCGAAGCGACTGCTGAAGATCGTCGAAGTTCGCTCGCGTGTTCCGCACCCTCGGCGTTTTGCAGAGCTTGTTGAAGGTATTGGTTTCACTTTGGATTATCACGATACTGTTGGGGATTATTTTGTAGCGTACGACTTCATTAAGTTAGATGGACAGGAGTCGGCTAATCAGCACCCAAAGTATGACCCGCAAGAGGTGCTTGTCCCGTCACTGTACAAAAAGCGGTGATAGGTACCGGTTCGTTCGTGACAACTGCGGTTTTTGCCGTGCGGAAACAAATTAAGCGGAAGATAAATAAGTATAGTACAGTGCGGGGGCAGCCAAAGAAAGCGTTTAAAAATCACTACACTGGTGATTCGGAAGGGTTGGAGACG
>NW_027124716.1:3840-16163 GCF_001457755.1 Trypanosoma equiperdum | reverse complement strand
TGTGTGTGTGTGTGTCTGTATAAGTACCTCCTTTCCTCACCCTGCTTCTCTGAGTCCTACTTGCCCCCTATTTTTAAGTGTAAAAATGTTGTGCTCTCACGCGTGTAAGATTCAACAAAGAAGGAAGTCTGTTTGTGACTCTAGTCCAGTTTTTTCTCTAACCTGCTTTGTGCGGTCTTTTTCATTCCTTTCTGTAGGTATAACTCACCTGACGAAAAAAAGGAGAAGGTGGGGAGGTGGGTACTACCAATGGGTCGCTATACGCGCCGGTTCACGCTTCGCGTGGGTGTTGGAGCAGTCGCCTTCGCTTGTGCCTGGGCGGTATGTCACCGCTGGAATCTGCGACGCAGCGGTGTCATTTCCTTTCCTGAAGAAGTTGTTCACTTTCAGCCTCTTCCCCGGGACTTGAAGCTGCGGCAAATGAAGGAAAGCAGCAGTTTTGAAAATCCTTTTGATGCTCTTATTATTGGTGGAGGCGTTACGGGGTTATATACTGCAGTAGATGCAGCGAAACGTGGCTTGCGCGTTGCTGTTGTCGGTGCGGGTGATTTTGCCTCCGGTTACTCTGGAACATCTCCTCCGCTCCTTCCTGGTGCGTTTCCATACGTCCAGCGAGCATTGCGACAACGAGACGCGAAGTGGCTACGCCGTGCTGCTGAAGCCTGGGAAGCCCGTACAATTTGGTCGAATGTAGCACCAAGTATCGTTAATAATAATGTACGCACACTGGTTCCCTCTGCGCACGCGATGGAGTTTATGGAACTAGCCGCAACGGCAGTGGTTGCCACACTCCTGAGCCCGTTCTTTGGCCCGTGGAGGTCGTGCTCATTTGTGAGGGGAAAACATCTCCTTGAAGAGTTTCCCGGCGCTGAAGATAAGGCAGTGGGGGCCATCATCGTGCGCGACGCGACAGTTGACGGCGCGGCGGCCGCTATAGCACTGGCACGAACGGCTGACGCCTTGGGAGCTGTAACGCTGAATTACGCCCAGGTTGAGAGGATTACCGAGATTGACAATGAGTCAACTTCGTCTGGTAGAGCAAACTTTGTTGTCACCATCAGTGATGTGAATGCATGTTGTGGATTGGGAGATGTCGCTACCTCTAAAGTGGAGATGTACACTCGTTCTATCGTTAATTGTGCTGGAGCTTTGGTGGACGAAGTGAAACAACTCTTCCCCGGCAATTCATCAGATAACGTGCCGACAGCAGTAGAGCGGCATCAGCTCAGCTCGTATCTAGTGATGCCAGCTACCGCATTGCTCACTGGTGAGCGTATTACGGGTTGGGCTGGTTCTGCTAGGGCGTTAATGGCTTCGTCAACGTCATACGCTTTCTCCTCGGTTATGATTGTTCCATGGTTCGATGAATGTGTGTTATTGGGGCCAAGTGTAGCCCCCTTTTCTCTCTCTCCCACCAGGGCTGCCGCTGCTGCCACAATTTCAGGAGCGGTACCAATGCACTCTCTTCAAGCATCAGGCGGACACGCCAGTGGCGCGGACGACAGTACATGTGAACGAATTTGTGCCGCATTGAAGGCCTCTGGTGTTGAAGTCGACAAGGGACGCATATTGTCATGCATTTCCACGGTTGTGCCTGTTCTTCGTGATCCCTCGTCCGTTCCTTGGTTGTCAAACGTTCTGTCAGAGGGTTACCACATTGCCGCAGGAGGAGAGAATCGGCACCGTGTGCACATATATGGTGGATCTCTGGGGTTAGCACGGCTCATTGCGGAGAAGGCTGTGGACAAGCTACTTAACAACGGTATAACCTTCAATGTGGAAGAGGTGAAGCGGCTTCGACCGTGTGAGACAAAATGGTTGCCACTTGTTTTTGGAAGTGCCGGTGCAGGAATGGACTATTATGATTCTTTGTCACCACTGGAGCGCGTGCGTACTTTGGTGCGTGAGCAGTACGCAGTGCGACTAGTGGACGTGGTCTCACGTCGGACTCGTATCGCATACAGTAGCCCAGCTGAGGCGCTTGCTGCGCTTCCAGCGCTTGCAGAACTTATGCGTGTTGAACTTGGATGGAGTTCGCGGAGGGCGAAATGGGAGTTGGAGGAAGCACGGTCGTTTATCCTCGCCGCCACGGCTCTCACATGAAGGTATGTTGTTGTTGAAGAGGCCGGTAGTGAATGTGTCGACCCTTTCAAAGTCCTTACACTCTTCTGCACCTTTACGCAAGTTGTACATTTATGGACACGTCACAGGAAGTGTGTCTTCCAGCGTTGCGTATCGGTGGGTCGTACGTCACAATGTTTGTTCTTTCTTTCTTCTGTGCCTTCCCCCTCTCCCCATCCCCCGCACCAGAGCCGCAAGTGCATAAAGCACGCTCACACACAGCGGATGCTGCCAGTTTAATTTTTTTTTCCCGTTCCCTCCCTCTCCCCTCTGTTATTTGTAGGCGGCCGTTGCTTATCGCCTTCGTATAACCACCGCTTAGTACGCGCCTTGGAGCATGGCGACTATTTACCACGAGGGCTTCAAAGTGCGGTATGTGACTCGCGGCATCGGTTCATGGGTGCTTTATTTCTTAAGCCTTGCCGCTCTGTTTATTCTACCTTTTGTTATCGCTACTTCTATGGGGGGCATTTGGCTAACCAACAGCCACTTTACGCAGCATCCCAGGTTGAAGTTCAGCGGCAGGTGTCTCCTTCGTTATACGACTGTGCGCGGGAAGGAGAAGTTGTGGACGTGTTCTGACGCCTTCAACGAAAAGTTGTTATATGGCCATGCGGAGTTGGACACGTTGCCATTCTTCACCATCTACGAGGAGGATCGGGACAGTGATGGCAGTGTAGATTGTGTAACCATAGTTCTTGGCCTTCCTGTGAATAGTCTAGGAAGCAGAGTGGAAAATAGCTTTCCACCACCCGATGAGATGGACGCGATCGAACGCGTGGAGTTTATTCCTGAATTCATCTACGAAATCATACATCCATCTATTCATTTGAATATGACAGCTGCCCCCCTTATTGTTTTCCAACGTCCCGGGGGAGGGCACGCATCGGCATCCGGGACGGGAGGGGCGCATACGGGTGGTCCTGTGTGTGCGTCCACATCGGGGGATATTTTATTTCACACAACAGAACCTCTGTATTCGTGGTCCAACGTGCATTATGCTCACACATACGCGGACAGTCCCCTCGACGCCGTGGAGAGCATAGATGATGTACTTAATGTACCCCGTTTCGCTCAGAAATACGCATCCCGGAATCAATCCCTTTTGTTCAGACGTTACGCAGAATCCGCCGGTGGTGCCTCACTACTGCCTGACATAACATACGATCGAGTATTAGGCGAAGATATGGATACTGTGGGCGATTTCACATGGAAGCTCACGCTACGTGTTCAGGATGCCAACGTGCCGTACGTGTCATCTATACCGGAATTAATAAAGTGGGCGTGGATTCAATATTTTACCATTGCTTACGTTATACAATGGGTGCTATGGAAATTACGTGGCATGCTGTTGAAATCAGGAATGATTGGTTCAACTGCAATATTTCACCGTGGTTATGCACCGCGCTAGGGTTCTTAGTGTTGTTGTCTGTGAATTGTGGGTCGGCGGCCGCGTACCGAACGGCGAGTCCGTATAGCGTGTAGAACTCCACACATTTTTTTCATACATATCATGACTTCCTGTCACAGACGTACATAGTAACGGGAAACTGCGTATCGCTCGTAAGGAGGCTAACATCCCTCCTTTATATGTAATACGTACCGGTAAATGCACTCTTTATGTGCCAAGTTATCTTCGTGCGGTCGAAGCTCAAATTGTTTCTTTGTGGCTGTTACTATTAGTTTGTTTTTGTGCTTCTCATGTCGTGGGATCCGTGACCGCTTTTTCTTTCTTTTTTCAGCTACTTGCATGTTCTCCTTCAACCTCTATCCTCTTTTTTTCCTCATGCACCTCTTGCTCTTTTTGCTTTGGACCACGCTTTACTTCCTAAGGTGCGGCTTTTTTTTTGTGCGTTGTCGCACCCCTGCCGTTTCTGAAGGAGTCGCACAACGTCAATCACTTGGGTAGTGTGTTGCCCCGTGGTCCCAATTCAACTGGTAGAAGTGCGGAACTCACAGATTATTTTTGTTGTTAGATGGCAATTGTTGTCGTGCAGGTGGGCCAATGCGGTAATCAACTGGGTGAGGAACTATGGCGACAGCTTTCGATTGCCACTGATAAAGGTGCCGTGCGTTCACCTTTCTTTACCAGTAATCGGAAGGCTCGTTGCGTTATGGTTGACTCTGAACCTAAGGTGGTGCAGACCGTCCACAACCGTTATGCCGATATTATGCGGGCTGAAAACGTTGTCTGCGGTCACTCTGGTCGCGGGAATCACTGGGCGTTAGGTTATTACGGTCTCAATAATCCAAAAAGTAGTCGGTGTGCTGAGAAAGCCGCCGCATCCCGTCCATTTCAGGTCACGAAGGATCAGCGGCGGGGTGACAACTTTGTTGTACGCGATGCTCTTCGCGCCATCTATGCCGAAACACGTCGCACAGATGACACGGAGGAGTTTGAGGCAATTTTGGTATTACACAGTTTAGCTGGTGGTACAGGCAGCGGTATGGCTTCGCTACTGTTAGAGAAGATACGGTACTACTTCATTGAACCGACTGAAGACGAACTTGCAAATGCGGACGAGAAAGCGGAGGCGGACATGATGTGGAACGACGGACTGGATGGTATGCTGATGCACAAACGGCGAGCCCTATTTCTTATCAGCATTGCAGTCGCACCACAATCCATTGGGGAAATATCCACCCAAAGTTTGAATGCAGCACTTACTCTGCATGCCTTGCGGATCGTAGATGCTGTGCTGCTGTTACGCAACGACGACTGCCTGAGGGCGCGGGATGATCGAGCTGCTGGTCCGCGTGGGGCCGGAGGGAAGGAGACCATTTCCTCTTCTTCTTCCCTTTCCCTCCTTAAACCTTGTGCAACCTTCACCGAGGTGAACGAAGTTTTCGTGACGTTGTTGATGCCCGTGCTCTTGTACGGTGTGGGGGAGAGTCCTATTTGTAATCTTGTGCTATCGTGCTCCCCGAGTCATAGAAAAATGAACAACATCTTGACGATTGTGCCTACACCGCAGCGTCACTACCTGCGGTTCAAGGAGTCCTCCATTCTCTCACGTTTCTACTGCATCACTGGTGCGAAGTCACACCTGCCATCCGTGTGTCCAACAGTTCCTGTGGAGTTGTTGCACACCTCGAGGTCTCTTCAGTCGACGGATCCTGTGCATTCTAGGGAGGAGGTAAAGATACCGAAACCGCTGTATCTGAGCTTTGTTCAACCTGGGTCAAAGAAGCGTTCTCCGGCGGCTACACTTCTGACTGAAATTGAGGGTGTCCTCGTTATGAACCAGGCGCGTGAACTAAATGCACAGTTGCTGTTCCCTCTCTTGCGAACAGCAGCAGTGAAGGTAAAGGCAGGTGCTTTCATGTCCACATTTCTGGATTCCGGAGTGGCGGCAGAGCGCATTCAGTTGGCGATCAAGAGTGTTGCTCTTAAGCTTGCTGATGCGGAGGAGGATTGATTTTCGGTGTTTCCCCTTCTTCCCCACCAGTTTCCAATGAGACGGTTGTCTCCACGGAGGGCGTGATACATTGCTTTCCTTTTGGTTGCAGTGCGGAAGGGGGAGTATATATATTTTTTATGTTCGTCGGATTCCCAGCTTCAATTTGTCTTGTTTGTGAATTCTTTGTCAAGTGGCGCAGCGGCGAGTGGATGGACAATGAATCTGTCATTGCCATGATCAGAGTATTTATTCCATTGTCACGCGTAACGTCAGCGTGCGTCTACATTCGCCACCGCATACTCGTCACATTCCATATCTGTCTGTTTGTTTATTTTTTAATTTTGGTATCCCTTATGTGTTTTCCCCTTTACTCTCGACTTACCTGTGTTAGCATGCGACATGAGGCCACTGAGGTGTAGTTTTGGTCGCAGGCACCGCGTGACGAGCGCGGCATTTGGCGTTTCCCAGTTTCCTTCTAGCAGTAGCACCTTCTCAGCATCGTGCCGGTGGGTGGTGATACCACCAGTGGAACCCATAACTAGCGCATCCGCGTCCTCTTCCTCTTCCTCCTCGCGCAAAGGTGAGTGCCGCACATCGTATCGTTTCGCAGTTAAGGATGAAGAGCGAGGGCTATACGATCATGGCGTTACACCCGATGCTCGAACTCTTGCTGCGGAGGCTGAAGCGCAATATCGTGCCAGCTCCGAGTTCCTTCACGCACCTGCCGGTGGTTTACCCGCCCCGGAACTACACATGGAGGTGGACGGCACATCGGTTTCCTGCATTGCAGCACCATTTGGAGAAGAGTACGTTCCATCAAGTAAGGAACGCTTTGCGCACCGTGGACACGTGGGGGACCTGAGCAGGCAACGTACTTCGGACCGAAAGTACCTTTTGGATGCCCGGTCGCACCTGAATATCCGTAAGGAGCGGCAACTAAGTGAATTACTGTCCGCCCCCATGCCACTTTTGCAGAAATCAAATGAAATCCAGCAGATGCTTCTGTCGGATTTCTACCCTCAAAATCTTGTTGTGTCATCTCGCAACGTAGAGGCCGTCATTGCCCTATGGGCGCAGTGTAGCCTTGAACAGTGCATCGCTGGGCTCAACAGTCAGCGACCAGAGAATCTTTTAGCCCCGTCAGCTGACACAACTTGTCATGAAGTGGACGCAGTGGATAGTGTGCCGTTTCTCAACCATATGAAGCGATTGTATTTTCATTCCAGACAAACCCACGTGGCACCAACTCCCCTTGTTCTGGAGTATGTGATGACAGCATTAGGCAACGTGACCACTGCAGACAGTCGCGTTTTTCACCTAGCCAACCGGCTCCTGTTGGATGCGGACAAGTACGTTATATTACCGACGCGTACCACCTACGCCGCGTTCTTCACTATATGCTCGCTCCATAACGCAATGCCGTTTGCGCTTTCCCGCTTCAAGGATGCGGTTGTTAATCTCCACGTAGCTGTTGACTCTACTATGGCGTCGGCAATACTTGAGGGGTTGGTACAAAATGGCTTGGTGGAGGAAGCAGTGCTCTTATTAGCTCGGCTTCAACACGTTCCGATGGACGTACAACTGTTAAACACGGCACTCGAAGTGCTTTTGCTGTCAAAACAGCCACAATCCTGCTTTTCTGCGTTTGAAGCTGTTAGACACTCTGGGGTAGAGCCCACAGCAGACACTTATACTCTGCTTTTGCTAGCGTGCGAGCGCTCCGGCCTCTGGGGGAATACAACCGCAATTCTTGCTGACATGCAAATGCGTCGCGTAAAGGGGGATGGGAGGACGCTGAACCTGCTACTCAAGGGCCTTCTCACCGAACGCCTCCATGGTTATTCGAGGCAGTTATATGAGACGATGGTAAACAAAAATGTGGAGGTATGGCCAGCGTTGGAGTCTCACATGAAGTCACGAACAGCTGGGGGCGAACAATTAAAACGTGGTTCAACTATTAAAACCTCGAAGTCAAGTCAGCCGTCGTAGCGTCATGGTTACGTTGTGGAATTGTCTACGTTGGTTGGTGTACGTGTGTCTGTGTTTGTGTTAGTAACATGCAAAAGGACGTAGTTCCCTCATCCAACCGTCATGCTGGTGAAACTGGGCGGTTGTTTGGGTTTGTTAAATGAGACAGTTAATCCCCTTAAAGTACTGTTGCGTTGCTGATTCCATCTATCGTGTGTGTTTTGTTTCCTTGTGTTTTAGTCCATCTCCTAATTTTCATTGTTCTCCCCTGTTCCCCCCGTTTTTTCTCCTCCTTGCTACCAAATACCGTGTGCGCGTTTGCTCCCAACATGGCTTTCATTTTTGGGTTGTCTTCAACCGAAGGAGGACTAGTATATTCGACCCTCAAGCGCGCAGCATGCTTTCGTATACAGTGAAGGAGGAAGTAAAGGATGAAAAGCTCCCCGGAGCTAACAACTTCGCTGACGTCGGAGGATCATTGGAGGATGAGGAACCCATGACGCTGTACACGTGCGCGAATTGCACGCGCGTTGTAGCATTATGCCCGTCCTCCCAACTCATGTGTACGCATTGCGTTCATCGTACGGGTTCCTCTACAGTGTTCTACAAGGTTCGCCAGCAACCCACAACATATGACACTATTTGATAACACAAAGCCATTTAGGAGATGGTGCCCTTCCGGCTGACGCCTACATTGCCTCGGTTGTGGCGGCCCCCTGTTGTGCGAGTACGGAAGAGGTGACTGAATTGATTCTCTTTCGCGCACTCCTCCGCGACGAACGCCATCAGTTGCGCACATACACACACACATACACAATTCTCTATGCCAAATTTCTGTCTGTGTGTACTGATTCTTTTGTTGAATATGTCAGTAAATTTTTACTATTTTGTTTCTTTCTCAGCCACGTTTATGTCCGTGCCCCTTTATTTTATTTATTTTATACTCCATGCATTCCAGCGTTTGCCCTCACAATAGTTTCACCGTTGCAACTATGATGAACAGGCCGCCGCCCCAGCAGGCGATGCGGTCAGCAGCAACCAAAGATGTTGTGCCCCAACCCCAGTGCGTCTGCGCAAGTTGCTTCTCACCGCTTCCGTTACCTCGTCCCGACGCAACAGGAACACCGTTTCAATGCCCCCAATGCCGAATGGCTGGTATAGATATGAAAGTGCTTTACACCCGTCGTGCGTTCCCAACAGAGCATAGTACAAACTGAAGGGCGGGTGTTAAGCCCCATTCTGGGATGTTATTTTTTCTTGTACCACATTTACGGTAAGGGTGCAAGAGTGGGAGCTGACAGAGGGCAGTGGATTACGGTTCGAGGGAGGGGAAAGTATATGAAAGTTGGGTGTGCTCTCGCTTTTGTAGGCATGTATGTTTTACTCATACTGGAAACGTATCCGTCCCCGAGCTATTCTTTTTTGGCTTCCGCATCTTTAGCAACCCGTGTGCTCAAGGAGGGCGATGAGAGGTGCTCATATCTTCAACAGTTTTACCTTGTGTCCGTGGTGGCTTATCGTGCCAAATTCATTTTCTTGCATTCCTTATCTGGAGCGCTCAGCAGCCCGTCTGTACGTGATCTGGGCACACTCCTGTTTATTCTTGTGTTATCGTGTGAAGTCAGAGATAGATTGCAAAGCACTACAGCCTGTTAAGCGACAAAACGGGGTGTGTTACCGGTTTCTTCTTCTTACTACTAAAACATATTTTTCCTTTTTAAAATTTTCAAGTATTAACCGAAAGTCAGTTGGGTGTGGACCGTTAGGGTGTGCCTCTGTAAATTTGTTTATAGTTCAGCGGAGGAGGTCTCTCCACGCACAAACCAGTGCGTGTTTAGGAGGTGGTGGTGGGAGGTTGAGGGATTTTTGTGTGTTGCCACTACGCAAACACAAGCGGCCAAATAAGGTGTAAATTCGGTTGCCGTCCTCGTTAGCGTACGTCTTGTGTTGACATTGAGGTCGCAGCACCATGTTCGTGCGGTCTTTCTGTTTCCTGCGTAAATATGGCAGCAAGTCAAAGACACCGGACCTCAAGACAAGTTTCACCAAAACCACTAACTTCCGAAAGGCGGAGAAAATTAGTATCACCACAACAGATGGGGAAATAGTAAAGGGCCGCGGTAAGATACGGCGGCGCACCCACAGCGCACTAAAAGAAGCCATTGGGGCCATGGAGCACCCCGCGATTTGGCTCTGGTACCCGTGGCGTATGAATCCTGAACCCCCGACACCGCACATGCCCCAACGCCGTGCCCTGAAAAACGTTCATGGCGCGGTATTTAACGATCTAACACCCGTACAGAAGAAACGGCAGGAGCAGATGTTGTATGGCGTTAACATACCGGAGACGCGACAAATGAAGTTTGAGGAGCAACATCCGCTGCTTGCTGGAGCGCTGCGGAAGCTTGAGGGTCAGCCGAAGGGTTTCCCGTTTTGGTACAGAAAGTATCCGACACGTCGTCACGCCTACGAGTACCGTTTTAGCATTCCTGTGGAGATGTTAGACGGGTACAACGATGACGTAAAAAAGGCTCTCTCAAAAGGTATGATGTCGATTCAGGAAAAACAGTTCGCTCAAGAAGCCATGTACATGGAGCGTTACGCCGAACACGACTTCGATACCACAAGCCCGGCGGTGCTAGCGGTTAAACGCGCGCTTAAGTGCCGTGTGCTACGAAACCACCTTCTGACCAATCCGCACAATAACATTATCAAGACAGTGTTGGCGAACACGGAGCGGAAACTTAACCACGCCCTGCGCAGACTGCGTAAGGTAGATTTTAAGAAGTACTGGGAAATCATTCGTGACCACGATGTGCAGGATATACTTCAGCCTCCCAACCTCGTCACATACCGTCAGGGATCGTACTGGAAATATGACTGGAATGCAGGCTTGGCAATATCAACAAATCTTGCGGATGTGATGGATCCTCGTGGTTTAAATGGTTGCGTTGAAACGGGCCGATCCCGCTCGGAGGTCGCGCGTGATCTCGGCCTCTCGTATACTCGGCCTCTGCATGAGAATGAGAAGAAACAGTTGTCTCACCAAGCCGTCTACTATGAGCGGCTGGCTAAATTTAAAATGGAGCAACCCGAAGCGGCACGGGCGATGGAGCGTGAGCGGTTCGTGCGGAAATTCTCCGGCATGTTTGTGAAGATGGACATTCGTTCGGGAGCACCAGACTTCCCAAGCACATATCGTAGGTTACTTGGAACAAAGGTGGTGCGATGGGCGTCTAAGCGACACGGCCCCAATTAGTCGCACACACACGCATACGTTTCGGCTTAAGTGTTGGATAAGGCATTTTAACTCAATCATGTTTGTTCGCCTTCTATTGGTGGTGCGTGGACATGCGTTTGTCATAGACCAACACAGTGGTTTTGGCTGAGGCATATTGTTTTCTCCGTCTTGAACCTTCGTCTGCTTGGGCTTGAGTTCTAATCACTTCGCTTTTTTTTTTACATTTATAATTTTGTAGCGTTTCTCTTTTAAAATATGAGACTTCTTTGTTACCACTCTTTGTGCAGCATCGATGGTTCCTAAACAAACAACAACGTTACGGGTACGACATAGCAGTTTTTTTCTTTATTGATGATTATCTTCTCGCTAATGGTGGTGAAAACAAAAAGGAATGCGAAGGTTTAGATTGGCTCTACTGTGTTTGATGCATATGCGGCAGTAAATGGCGTGGTCGTGGAAGTGGATATATATTTGAGGCTGCGATTTCGTTTTGCAACGATGGCAACATTAATTGGGTATATTTGATGAGGTGAGCCAAACTGCCCGCGCAACCGTCATTTTGCCGTAATGCTGTGAAAGTTGTGCGTTTTCATTGGTTGTTTTACCCATTGTGTGTAATACGGAGGAAAGGGAAATTGAGTAGGTGGTTGTGCAGTGGTAATATTGAGTGTATGTTATTTGATGTTGATTGTGATCGTCGCGGGCATACGTCGGATGCTAAGTTGCGTTTATTCACCTGTTGAAATCCCATAATTCCAGCTGACAGGCTCTGTTGAAACATATTAATAATGCTTGCTTATTTTCCACTCTTATACTGTCTTTTTTTTTTTACATTTTGTGCTGTGCTTCATTTGTTGGTGAAATTTACCGTCTATATTTTCAAAAAAAAGAAGGGGAGAAAAGGGGAGATCATTGGGTCGCTGGTTTATTACTGTCTGCGACCATTTCGCACATCCGTATCCACGGTATTGTCAACCCCTCCCGTTTCGGTGATTTTATTATAGTTACTCCATTTTTATCGTCACTGAAGCTCCTTCTGTTTTTAACATATATAAACGGGGCGAGTTCGTGTTCGTATTAAACGATGGGTTACACACGGGAGCGTACTAATCGCCATTTTTTTGTAGCGCGGGCCAACGCCTTCTTTTCACGGCTTCCCATCGCCCGCGTCCAACGTTCCCTTGCGATGGAGGCCGTACGTGAAGGGCGTATGCGACCGTGGAAATATACGAAGGAACAAATATTGGGTGCACCAGTGACATGCAATTTTGAGTATAACCCGCGTCCAGTGCGGCTTATCGGAACGGTGATGGACGCCCACACGGAGGAGACGAGTATTAAAGGCGGCTTGAAGGTGTACGCACGAAATGAGGAAACGAACATGATGTTGTGGATACCACCTGGGAATCCTAAGCTACGTCATGAGGTGACATCTACAAAAGGAAGCTTTCAGCATTACCTCGATGAACGTGATAAGTGGGATGAGGCGTGGATTACGGGGCGTGCAAGAATGAAGTAAATGTATGAGGTGGCGTCCATGTGTTGTTTTATCCTTCACACGTTACAGTTTTTGACATGTCGTTTGGGTGGCG
>NW_027124716.1:2385-3823 GCF_001457755.1 Trypanosoma equiperdum | reverse complement strand
TTTTTTTTTTTGCATGTTTGGTTCGTTGGTACCTTTTGTTGTTTGTTTGCCAGCTTATGGTGCAATTACATCAGTTGTGTCACTGAAAAAAAAAAGGTGTGATACGGCTGCTGCTGCTGCTGCACTTTTGCCTTTTTGGTGGACGTTTGTTTCCCTCCTCCTTGCACATGGTTTGTGATACTTCACCCGAACGGTGCGTCTACGCGATTAACCCCGGTCCATTTAAAGCAGCGTGAGGAAGTGTATGCGAGACGTAAAAGCTTGAAGTATAACCGAAAAGTGTATTTAAAATAAACAAAAAAAAATATAATAAGACCGGTTATCGGTTATTCCCCTTTTGCTTTTTTTTTGGGGGGGGAGGGGGGAGAGGGGGAGTAACTATTAAACTTTTTGTTTACTTCCCCTTTTCTATTGCCTTGGAAGGACAGACTGTAGAGCGCGTTTGAGGGGGGTGGTCGAAACCGACTTGAGGTCGACGGGCTGGAGTCACTGTTATTAATTCCCCAGCGCTGAGTGTACAGGGGCATTCACACGCGTCTGTAGCAATACATATCCAGATAAACGGGAATAAATACAATAAATAAGTATACATAATACTGTATTGAGAAGTTAGTCACCATTTTGACAAGATGCCGGCCACTGAGATGCAACAGATGGAAATGGATATGGTGCAAGGCATGTATGATTCCTTCACTCTTTGCAGTGAAGACCCTCCAACATATTCGGTCGTTCTCTCAGCTACGGAAGATGAGCCGCCGGAGTTACGCGTCACTGTTGTATACGAGTCTGATGACTATCCCGAAACAATGGCACCGACTGTACGGCTGGAACATTTCGCCAAAAATCGTCGTATGCCCACTGCTCCACTTTTAAAGGAAATAATGGAACTCTGTGAAGAGCAGATAGGTATGCATAGTATTATCTCTGTACTTCAAAAAGCCCAAGAGTATTTGACAGAGTTTGCAGAGGGAGATGAAAAGGCAGAGTTGCAAAAAAGGGGCGAGGCGCTTGGAAACGCAGCCGGTACCGCGGTTGTTCAGGACCCGACCATTCGAATTGGTAACGCCGTTACACGCGAGCTCTTCGAGGAATGGAGTCAAAAACGCAGAGCCGAGAGATTGCGGGAGCGTGAAGCTAATGAAAAGAAAGTTAGTGGAAAGCTGACAGGTAGACAGTTGTGGGATGCGGCGCTTAGGAACACGGAGTGGGACCTGTTTTGTGGCTCGGATACCGAACAAGATGTTGATTTGGACGCTTTTGAACCGGTAGATGAAGACAACTTGGACGAGCAGGAGTTTGATTTGGATGAATGAGATTGCAGGAGGGAGGGCGAGTTTGTGGTGCAGGTAAATACTGGTGGGGAGATGAGAATAATGATCATATCCGCGTGGTTACATTTTTAAAAATTTAGAAACTTAATTCCTGAATGGGCTTCTGA
>NW_027124716.1:0-2375 GCF_001457755.1 Trypanosoma equiperdum | reverse complement strand
TTTTTTTTTTTGCTCAGTCTAAGTGATCTCATTTAGTCCTTTTTTAAAAAATTTTTACTTCTGTTTTTGTTTTGCGTGATAGCCGTATTTTCATCCTTGCTTTGCGGTGGGAGCCGTTTATGCGAGGCATTACATTGGCGCTGGCGCCACCATCTCTTTTATTTGTCCCGAAAATTCAGCGGCGCTGCTTCAACGTCATACAACGTGGTAACGATCGCGAGGTGGATTCGCTTTTTGCACTGCTGGGCTTTGCTGGTGACAATGAGGCGCATCGCATACGCCGGACCCGTGCGGAACTGCGGCAGGGGTTTATGCGTGAAGCAATGAAGCTGAAAGACCCTCAAAATGACAAGAGCGACGCAGCCAAACTGGAAAAACTTAGAGAGGCGTATCAGTTGCTTTCCAATGATCGCTTTCGTGTGCAATACGCTGCGCATCACTACGCCTCTCCAGATGCCTCACTTCATCTTCTTGTGGACGGCGGCCAGGTTGCCGCTAACTTTAACCCTGAACATCAGTCGTTTAACTTTGTTGATCACGCCATCTCAAGAGCCGCTATGAGCCCCTCTTCCCGGTCATCGTCGGATAAACAGCGATCCTTCAGTGACTTTACTGGTCAGTATAATTCAGTGATAGGTAACACCGGTTGCTCAACCGACGCTCGTCCATATAACGCTCCTGAAGCCCGAGCCGCCATAAATGGTGCGGGTATTAATTTTATGTTGCGCATCTCATTCGATGAAAGTGTTCTCGGCTGTACCAAGACGGCTGTCTATGAAAAAAATGTTTCATGCCAGCGGTGTAGTGGTAATGGGCGAATGGTGCTCAAACGCCCTCGGAAATGCCCACAGTGTCGTGGTCGCGGCTCCACGCACCTTCCAAGCGCCACGTATCATATTGAGCGCTCATGCACGTATTGTAATGGCGACGGAGTGACACCTCCTCCGAAGTGTAGCGGGTGCCGAGGAGCCGGTGTTGTGCCCGGGCACACGGTTCAGGTTCCAGTTGATATCCGCCCCGGAACCACAAATATGACAGCGTGTCGCCTTCGTGGTATGGGACATGATGGTGTGCGTGGCGGTGTGGCAGGTGATCTTATTGTGACTGTGTTAGTTCAGGAACACCGCGTCTTTCACCGTGATGGTCTAGACCTACACATGGTGCTGCCCATTACTTTATCTACGGCATTATTGGGTGGTATGGTGTCTGTGCCTCTGCTTCACGGGCCTTTTTGCACACGGGTGCCACCATGTGTAAGAAATGGGCAACAAATAAGGCTTAGTGGAAGGGGTGTTACACTCGACGGTAGCGGAGTCCTCACCAATGCTGAAGAGGGGATTGATACGGACAGTTCAGCTTCTAAACAGGAACAACAGCAACGTGGTGATCTCTACATACATTTACTTGTCGTTATTCCTAAGGGTGAGGAATTAACTGGGGCGCAGAGGAGCGCTCTCGAACAATTTGTTGTTGAACAGGATGGCAATGGTGCTGAAGGTGTGGATGATATCACACCAACTGCCCTGAAGAGGCGGTTTCGGCACTGGCTGCCGGGTACGTAAGGGATGGGATTGTGGTATGGAGCAGCTGCCAATACGATTTCATATGAGATGTGCCATGGCCCTACCGTGAGCTCATAGTTGAATGCGGGTGCAGCGCCCTCATTTTATTACGCGTTCACACATATGAAAGTTCAATCGAATAACGGTGACAGAACACACACATATATGTATATATATATGTGTGTGTGTGTGTTTGTGTTTGTGTCTGTTTTTCTTTTTGTATAGGGTCAACATAAAATGTTTTCCCCTTTCCTTTCTCTGTGAAGTTTCTGTTCACCCCCCTCCTCTAATCCTCATCGTCTTTGTGCTTGCACTCGAAGCAGTTGCAGCTGCACGTACTTTTAGTCCTTCTTTCCCTTATTAATCTTCCCCGCTGTCTTTACCGCATTGGATGATTGGTAGGTAATGAAAACAGAGGTAAGCTTGCAAGCGAGAAAAATACAAGATTAAAAACCTGGTATTTGGTACCACGATTGAAATTGTAGGGAGAATAAAACAAAAAAAATAAATACATGATGTACCGGTTCTACAACGAAGACATATCATTTTGGATATGCGGAACTCAGATCTCTGTGTTGGCACAATTGTCTTTTGCTATGAGAGTGAAGGGCGCGTTGAGTGGGAAGCCATGCCGAATTTAGTGCGAGGCCATCCTAATTAAGGTACCCGAGAGCGCGGTGAGTTGTGTTACTTTCCGTATTGGAGTACAGTTGTGTATACTGTTTGATTCTATTCGCTTTGGTATCTAGCACAGCCGGTGGCTAGGACGAAAGTTGCTCGAGGAAAAGTGCTTGCTTTTACGCTGTCTTTCGT
>NW_027124718.1:386-1800 GCF_001457755.1 Trypanosoma equiperdum | reverse complement strand
CGAAGCCCATCAAGGGCTCAGTCTGGACAGGAACATGTTCAATAGCTGTAGATATGCGGAAAAATAAAGCCAAAGCTGCGCACAACATCGAACAAGCCAGCTTAACAGCCGACCTCTACATGCAGCGTTTACTGCGCACCGCCGTATACATAGAAGCAACACAATGCGGCCAGTACTCTAAGCAGGATATCGCCCTTATGACTTTTTATGGAGACAAAGCCAAGCAGGCACTGCAAGGCGCAAGCGGTGACAGCTTCAGGAAACTAGCAGCCGCCATAGCCGATGCCGCCAGGCTCGACGGCAGGATAGGCGAATTCATAAACATGGCCGCTGCTTTCGGGGCGGGAGGCACACATAGCTGCCTCGCTACCAAAACCGGCACAAATAACTACCGGGCGAACTCACAACCGCTCAAAACGGACGCTCCAGGCTGCGTTGACCCAGAAGAGGACCTAAAACCGACCGCAACGATCGACACAAAATTTACGGCGGATGGACATAGCTACGCCGAATTTCAGTCAGCAGCTGGCGCCGCAGGCACAGGGGGCAGCGTAGAGTGCGTCCTTACAACAGGGCTGAACGACAACAAGGTGCTGGACAGTAGTACCGGGGTAACGCTAACAGTCAGCCCGGAATTCGCACGAGGTCTCTTCAAGTATACCGCAGCTGACTTAAATACAGTTGACCTAAAAAATCCCAAACCGGGGGCAGCGGTCAGCAAAGCTCTACAGCGTGCACACGCAGCATATCTGCAAGCGAAGCAAACACCACCGGCATTCACGGAACCTACCCCAACTTCACTTAGCAGCGACGAAGACATGTCCAAATACTATAGAATCTACGTCCTCGGCCAAACACCAGACAAGTTAACGGAGGTACCCAACCTTGCACAAACGATAGCTTCCGCCTACAAACAGGGCGAAGAATTAAAACCTGAATACGGAAAGAAATTCTCACAAACCGACATATACAACCCTACTAGCAGCACTCCACCAACAATCAAGCTGGACCAGGTAAGTGCACTCCCTGATCTGATAAGCATCCTTCTCCATTACCGACAGAAGAACCAGGAAAAGTTAAAGGATACAATTTCTCAATTAGAAAAGCAAATCAACAAAAAATCCTCAAAAACTCCAGATAAAATTTGCAATGACGTAGGCGAAAAAATGAAACTGGTTGTAAAAACACATCAGGGTGTCACTTTGTTTCTACAAATCCCGAGGGGACAAAGTGTATCTTAAACCCAGAAGCCGCTAAAAAAGTAGCTGAAGAAGCAGAAAAAGAAACAGCGAAAGATGGTAAAACTACAAACACCACAGAAAGCAATTCTTTTATCATCAACAAGGCTCCTCTTTTGCTTGCATTTTTGATTCTGTAATTGGGCTTGTAAAAATTTAGGCTCAATCTCATGAAG
>NW_027124718.1:0-376 GCF_001457755.1 Trypanosoma equiperdum | reverse complement strand
AATTGAGAATTATTTAACAAATCTGTATGATATTAACCTATTGGTGTAAAACAATAAGATGATAGTTTGTGAAAAACGAGCACTATTCTAATTTGGTTTATTTTGTTTACTTTATGTTGATTGGGTGACTCTTAATAGTAATATAGTAATAGTAACGACTATTAAGGATATTATAAAAGTAATAGTAATATTATAATAAGTGCGGCGGTGATGATAAAATGGAGAGCCAATTTTGATTCACTCAAAACAATGGAAAAGAAACAATGGGAATAGGCGAGTAAGTTGGAGTTGGAAAACATGAGGAATATTTTTCGAGGAAATGGAAAAAAACAGAGAAAGAGAAAGTAAAAAGAAGGAGATGGAGAATGCACAGTTT
>NW_027124719.1:493-1101 GCF_001457755.1 Trypanosoma equiperdum | reverse complement strand
TATCTGTGCATCAATGAGAACTATCATTGTCTCTCAGTATAACCAACTTTTTTCTACCATCACTAACGACACTCCTCCCTTCATCATTGCTAGACAAGATATAACTTTCGAGATAAATTTCATTCATGATCGCACGCGTATGCCGGCTGACGAAACACAGCAAACCCCCACATCTTCCAATTACCTTTACGCCGCCAACACTTTTCCTGTTGCTGTTAGTGTTACTTCAACTTCATCCGATATGTGTTCTTGTTAACGCAGATGATGGTGGAGGGTTACAGTGAAGGCAATATCTCTGTTATACAGTCGAAAATGGAACATAAAAGTTATCAATGCCGTGAATGCCGGTCTCAACGCCTCCCTGGCTGCTCGGAACTGGATGGTGGCACCCGGAGTGAATGTCGAAGTTGTCCGCCCTCCCTCATATGACATCGACCCGGCCCAGTTCCTGGATGTTTACTTGAAGGTACTAAATGACGATAAAAGTCTTTTAGTTGTGTTGGGACCAATGGGTAATGATGACGCAGAAAAGTTGTACAATACATTGGAAGAGAACCGCCTTGTTGGCTTCGGTCCCATGACTGTGTCAACACGACATGAAGGATATA
>NW_027124719.1:0-429 GCF_001457755.1 Trypanosoma equiperdum | reverse complement strand
GTACGTTATGCGGTGAGTCACTTACGTGTGCTGCGACAGGGTTTCATGTATCTTGATGGGCTCCTGGGAGGTAGTGAAGCATATGATCATGCAGTGGATTTCATATCGCGCATGGGGTACAGTTTCTGTTGTGTTTTCACGGTGGAAGACAAAGCGGGTGGCCAAGGTGGATCACCTGAGGAATTCGACGCCGTATGGGATGAGTTTGCTGGGGGAAATCCACAGGCTGTGACTATGTTTGCCGCCATGAAGCCTGATGCCAAAAAATTTCTCGTGAGGTTGGTGTCTGATCCGCGTACGGAAGACACGTTCGTGCTGACTCCTATCTTCTTGCAGAAATCAATTGTGAGCATCTGGAAGGAGACACTGCAAGAAGCAAATGTTCCGTTTGTTCCCCATCGTGTGATTCAGACGGGGTCAAATCCTCTC
>NW_027124721.1:0-1299 GCF_001457755.1 Trypanosoma equiperdum | reverse complement strand
GGATTGAAAACAGCACGGTTATGGTGCCTACTCTCGTCAGTCTTTTGTTGCGTTGGTGGCAGCTTCGTCGTTGTGTTTAACTCTCGTTTCCTGTACACGGCGCTCGCGGGCGAGCCTCCGAGTACTAATGTTGGTATTCTTCTTTCCGTGTTGGGCGCCTTGGGTAGTGCTGTAGGCAGGCTGTTAACGAGCGGTGTAGAAATCTGGTCGCAGAAGCGCCGTGCTGAAGATCGCGTCCCCATCACCATTGCGCTGTTTATCCCTTCGGTTTGTATCATCACCATGTTGACACTCTTCCTCACTCTCCCGAAGGCTGCATTACCTTTGCCACATTTTTTGGCGGCAGTGGCAGATGGTTTTATGGCTACAACAACACCTCTCGTCGCCCGCACAATATTCGCCAAGGATCCTGCAAAGCATTACAACTTCTGCTTTCTTGGCTCCGTGCTTTCAGCCATCTTCCTTAATCGTCTACTGTACGGTGAGTGGTACACGCAACAAGCCGATAAGTTGGGTCAGGATGTTTGCACCGAGCGTGTTTGTGTGGTGATGCCGCTTGCATTCTTACTTGGTTTATCTTTCTTGGCATTCATCACCAGCACCTACGTGCATCTGCAGTACCGAAATCTTTGTTTGAAAGCTCTTGAAGAACGTCAGCGTGTTAAGGAACAGCATCGTGCATCAAAGGATGATTCTCGTGTTTCTACGGAAGCGATAGGTGTAATTTAAGGCTGTTGAATATTTTGAATGTGTTATTTCTGACGGTTTAACTTTACTTCGTAGCAGTGAGGTTTCCTATTTTATTTTATTTTGTTTCCTCGTTTGCGATAATGCTGCACGCTTCGTTACAGGGCGGGCATGTATGTCCTCCATTTTCAAATTTTTTAGTGTAAGAGCTGAAGTATTTTTTTTTCTTTTTAATACATTTATCTATTAAGTGGATAAACCCATCACATTTGTTTTGGTTGTGTTAAATCACCTGTTATTATCAGGACTAAATAGTGTGAAACAATCATATAATACTACAATGCAATATAAGAGTGATGCGTTCCATTTGTTTTTAGATATAAACATGTAACCTTGACACGTTTAAGACCGCAAAATACGCGGCCTAATAATAATCGTACCATTAATGTACTATTGGTGAAGACACTGAACGTCATTAGCATTCGATATAATTTACAACACCAAAAAAACACAGAACACTTTTAAGGTAAACCTCACCCTCGAACCGCCTTAGCGTTTTCATTTTTGCATATGGGTTTACCCAGCGTGAGATGTCCAGCAGCAGGCAGGCAC
>NW_027124722.1:3401-3810 GCF_001457755.1 Trypanosoma equiperdum | reverse complement strand
GATTATATGCCACATGTTTGCCGTGCGGTAGTCGCCTTTACGTCACCTTTTATTTTCATGCTTTGCTTTCCGTTGGCACACCGCTGCTTGCCCCATGGCATATTCTGTGGATTTGTTGGGAGATGAGACAGGTTTGTGCCCAGACAAACGTACCGTATTTGAAGTCCAACCTTCTATTCAGACAGATAATACTCGCCATCAGCTTACCGAAGTGATGTTAACTGATGAGTTTCGGTGTAGGGCTGTGTTTTTTGTTCAGAGAGTTGAAGTGCGATTTGTGTGTCAGGGGCGCCGTTTTCATACCCTGTACATATCACAAAGGTGGGTGGATGGAAGTGATTATTATTATTATTTTTGTTTTTTTTGATGCAAAGGAGCACACTTTGTTCTAGTCATGTCACGCGTAGGC
>NW_027124722.1:1172-3391 GCF_001457755.1 Trypanosoma equiperdum | reverse complement strand
CAGGGGCGCCGTTTTCATACCCTGTACATATCGCAAAGGTGGGTGGATGGAAATGATTATTTTTTTTCTTTGATGCAAAGGAGCACACTTTGTTCTAGTCGTATCACGCGTAGGTGTGCAGAGGTTACGTTTGAAGCATATTACCCAGTTCGTAAAGCACGCTGAAGACATTGAAAAACACATCACCAGCTATGTTGATTGACACCACCAGTAGACAAAGCTGACCACTGCGTGTGAACACTTTTTCGCACATGCCAAATTCTTTAGGTATAATACCTATGAGGACGCGGTGTGTTTAGCTTAGTAGTAGTTTATGGAAGAGGGGGGACATGCTTGTAGGAAATGCTACTTGGTCGTTCGTGTGAAGGCTGTAAAGCTCGTGCAGTTGAGCTGATTGCCAACGGTGTACTGATGCTACGTCAGCGGTGAGTAAATACTGTTTTATTCGATACTTGTATGTTTCAAGGGGGGTTTCTGCTAGATGGTAGTTTTTCACATTTTTTACTTTCCTTTCCTACACACGAAGTTTACTGTTGTTGGGAAGCAACTATCACGTGCATCGCCGTGGTTATATAAATGTTGTGTGCATTGGAAGTGGTTGCCCAAACTCCCTCACTACATGAAGGAGGAGGCATGCGTCCTTAGTAAACCCCGAAACACTTGCCTGTCGACGTGCTTCGCGTGACGTGAAGAGGGAGTTTATGTCGGTCGTCTGCCCTCTCCCTCGGGGCCCGACCTGAAATGATGCTGGGGATGTTTAGTATTTCTTTGCTTCTGTACAGTTTTCTATACGTGTACACCCTTCGTCGCGACGGGCCCCACATGTTTGAGCACAGCTATTGCAGTCCAGAAAGCCCTGTCGCGTTGCATGACTCTCACTACCTCCTGTCATAAATTACTATTAACAGTTTGTTTTCCTCTCTGTCTTTTAGGCCATAACAGTTTCGAGCTATACAACCCCCTTTAGCTGCCACCGCGCGTTGACGGGGTTACCGCTACAAGACACTGCAACGACACACACATATATATATATATATATATCAAAGTCTCCTGATCCGGGAAACAGTTCCCTGGTGACTGCAACTGGATAAATCCTTCCGCCATGAAAGCACCAGCCTTGCTGTTGTTTTTACTGTCAGCATGTGCCGCATCGCCGCCGACGAGGGAAGCCGGGGGTGTACAAGTAACCGTGACGGTTCTGTCCCTGTTGTACAGTAAAAACTGGCCTGTGGAGTATATTAACGCTGTCAATGCCGGTTTTAACGCATCCCTGGCCGCGCGAGGTTGGGTGATGGCCCCTGGTGTCGATGTTTCGGTGGTACGGCCCCCATCCTACAACACCCCCGCACACGAGTACTTGAAGGAATACTTAAGAGGCCTGGAAGATGACAATAACCTTCTGGTTGTGCTGGGTCCCATGGGCGAGGAAAGCACTTCTTCTTCGTATGATACGCTGGAGGAACACACTCTTGTCGGCTTCGCCCCTATGACTGGCGCTGCTGGTTTTGAGGCATACCGCCCCAATCTTTATTTCCTTCGACCGGAGCTGACTGGTGAACTCATAGCCCTCATCCGCTATGCTGTGAATTACCTGCGTGTCCTCCGGTTGGGCTTTATGTATCTTGAGGGTTCGATGGGGGGTAGTGCGACATATGAGAAGGCTGTTTTTTTTTTGTCACGCTTGGGATATGAACCGTGTTGTGCATTCACTGTTCAGAGCCATGAAGGCGACCAGGGCATTTCAGCGGCGGAGTTTGAGGCGGCATGGAAAGAATTCGCGGCGAACCGTCCACAGGCTGTCATTCTCCTCACCACCATGAAAGAAGAAACCGAGAAGTTTATCAAGAAGCTTGTGGCTGACCCGCGTACCGCGGATGCGTTCCTCCTAGCTCCCTCACTAATGCAGAAGTCAATCGCATCAGTATGGAAGGAGGCATTAGAAGAAGCGAATGCTCCGTTTGTTCCACGTCGTGTCATTCAGACAGGCACTAACCCGCTTGCCGTAGACGGCTTCTTCGCAGCGATCAAGCGCTTTCAAACTGAAATGAGGAACTATTTGACTGAATACAAGGAGTGGAGTGGCTTCAATGATGCAGATCACTTTCTAAAGAATGACGGGGATGGGGAGCTGACGATCAACGGCTGGATTACTGGAGAGGTGTTGGCGCGGGAACTGCGTAGCCATGGCTGGATCAAAAATCGCACAGCCTTCCTTGAGT
>NW_027124722.1:996-1162 GCF_001457755.1 Trypanosoma equiperdum | reverse complement strand
TGCGATAGCTTTACCAGTGCAAATGGTGCCACCTGCAGCTGCAACCGTGGCGGGAAGAACGTATACATGAGGGAGATTGCTGAGGATTACCGCCTGCAGCCGCTTGTTGGTGGTCATATTATGACAACCCCCTTGCAGTGTCACATCGACCCGTCTATCCTACGCC
>NW_027124722.1:344-986 GCF_001457755.1 Trypanosoma equiperdum | reverse complement strand
ACATCGTGATCGGTGATTTTGGAGGTGAGTGCAGCGAGAGGGCTGTCGGGAGTGGGGCTATCTGTCACTGCAACCATGGTGGGAGGAAGGTGTACATGAAGGAGGTCGCTGAGGATTACCGACTACGGCCAGTTCTTGGTGGCTACACTGTGCAATCCCCGCTGGAGTGTAATAGTGACCCCGCAATCCTGCAGCCGCCGCTCAGTGGCGTGCTCGTTAGCGTTGAGGACCACCCGGAGCTGGAAAGGGCAACCGATCAGTTTAACAAGGGTGCATCTGCGGTAGCCTCAACTGGAAGAGTTGGTGATATGAACAGATTTTTCCTTCAGAAGATTGCCACAGATATGCAGAATGCTCCTGGGGATGTCGATGCACAGCGGCAGAATCGTGCGGTGAGTGCTATATTTGGTGTCGTGACGGAAGCAACACTGGGACTGAGGGACTTAACATTCATTGACCCTATAACGCCAATCCCCCATCTGAACAGTTTCAGCAGGAATGTGATCCACCTGTCCCCGACACTGGAGCAGCAACTATATGTGCTTGTCAATTACCTCTCCAGCATTCGTGCTGACTTCCCCAATTGCGTTATAAGGGGTGGTGAGGCGCCCGCTATCATTGATGCGCTAAGAAAGACACTGG
>NW_027124722.1:0-334 GCF_001457755.1 Trypanosoma equiperdum | reverse complement strand
AGTTTCAGCAGGAATGTGATCCACTTGTCCCCGACACTGGAGCAGCAACTATACGTGCTTGTCAATTACCTCTCCAACATTCATGTTGGTGCTGTCAGTTGCATTATTAGGTGTGAGCAGGCGCCGATGGTCAAAAATGTGTTGAAGAAAACACTGTTCACATTTGGCTTGAACCTCAGCTCTACCGTTGTGTTGACTGCAGGGGACTCTGTTGGAGAGTATCTTTCGAAAAGTGGTAGCACTTTTATCATTGGACTTGCTGTTGATGGCATTGTGGTAACTGAAGAGCATCTACGTATCCGCAACAAGGCGCGCGTATTTGTCCAGTTCTCTG
>NW_027124723.1:2185-2752 GCF_001457755.1 Trypanosoma equiperdum | reverse complement strand
CACTTGTATGTGCACATAACTGTGTGGAGACAAGTGGAATGGTTGGGATCACAATTCATGGAGTTGCAACCTCTTACAGTACAGAACCGAGAAACAGTCCAGCCATCAGTAGCAGCACTGACCCTTCAGGTGAAGCAACGGAATTTCCAAGTGGTCCCGTATTTGTGCCGGCTGTCTGATTTGCCTCAGGTTTCTCATTTGCCTGTTGATCTTGATTTGTGTCTGGCTGTTGACTTGGTGTTTCTTCTTTGTTACCTCCTATCTCATGATCAGGCGCTGCTATTTTATTTGTCTCTGCAGCTGCATCTTCCGCATTTTTTTGTGCACGGACAATGTCTTCAACGTGATCCTCTAACGATTTCAGGTCTTTGTGGAACTCAGCAATATTATGCCGTAAGGATTGCAAGGCATTTACTTCACTGAACAGCTTCTCAAACGCTTTGAGGACCTCATTGAGAGATTGTGCCGTCACGTTCTTCGCTTTCTTTGTGCACTTTTTTGCTGCCTTTCGCACATACTCGTCGACGTGGTCGCATAGTGCGAGTTTATGCAACATGGAATCACTGA
>NW_027124723.1:0-2175 GCF_001457755.1 Trypanosoma equiperdum | reverse complement strand
CTAAAGACGCGAGCTCTTTATGGAACTCAACGGTTTCCTTCCGTAAGGCTTCTCTAGTACTCACATCAGTATAAACCTTCTCCAAATCCTTCAGCGCCGCAGTGAGGGATTGGGCTGTCACGTTGTCTGCTGCCCTTCTACACACCCTTGCTGCTTCCCGCATGTCCATATCTAAGTCTATACACTTCGCAAGCTTCTGCCAACCCACATTTTGTCTTCGTTCAAGCCACGGCACCGCAGCAATATTTGCAGCGTTAATTTCCACATTACTTGCAGCCGTAGCCGCAGCTTCAGCAGCAAGTGTTGCTCTCACAGCAGCTTCCTTCGCTTTCGTAACGTTTAGGCCTCTTGACTCGGCAAGTTCCACAGCTTCCTCTGCTTGTACCTTTGCTTCAAATGCTTTACTCGAAGCAGCAGCGGCAGTTTCCACAGCAGAACTTACTGTATCCGGCAACCCTCGAAGCTGGCCTGCAACATGGCACAAAATGCGTACCACATCAGCTGATGGATAAGATCCCTTATCCGGACACTCCTCCCCAATGAAATCAGCACGAATTCTAGCGGTGCATAACACTGTCAAAAGTAGCCATAAGTTATGAAAAGTGATGCTCATAATTGTTATTAATTTGGATGGTATCGAAACTTGTGTCTGCTGTCTTGTAGTGGATTCTTGTCATGAGAATTAGGAGAGATTAATGGAATCAACAGTGGGAAATACAAAGAATAGCAACAACAATAGTATCAATATGAGTAGCGCAAGGGAATTATCTCGTTGTTGCACCGCTTCAATGAAATAGAGTTATTGGAATTCAAGTCAATTTGTGCTATCAGTTTCATGTAGGTTGTTGTTATTATGTATTTTTTAAAATATTTTTGTTGCTTTTATTATTGTTTATTCTTTATGATCAGTATTGCGCTGATATTTGTTAAATTGTGTGATTAACGGTTGTTGTTTAGTTTGTTGCGTGACTTTTTGTTTTGTCAATTATTATCTGCATTAACACCGCTGATGAATGCGGTCGATTTAATTTACAATGGGGAGATGTTTACCATTCCTTATTTTTTTTTGTTTTTTTTTTAATCTTAACACTGTGTAAGGTGTGGAAAATTGATTGTCACTTACGCCACTCATATCTGTTTTACGTGTTTATTTTTAAAACTTCGTTTTCCTTTCCCCCCCTTTTTTTTTGGACACCAATGCATTATTTATTGTGGTTGTTCTCGATATATATATATATATATATTTTTGCGTGTCGTCGTTTGTGTGTTTTTTTTTTATTTTGTTCTTTCGAGTGCGATACATGATCTTGCATTATTCGGCAGCGTAAATGGTAGGACATGCGATGGATAAATGTTCATGTTGTTGTTATTTTGTTACCTTCATTAATGTCTCGCATGCGGCTTCCACTACTGCTGTCGGTGGACTTTATGTTTATGTTCCTCTTCTCGTCTTAATGTAAATATTAATACATCATTTATTTACCCATTTGTTAAAATATTATTATTACATTTTCCATCAGCATATCACAAGAAGCCAAAAATAAAGAAGAAATGAAGACAAAAAAATAAATAAAATAAAATAACCGCAACTAAACCTCTCCAACTTTGTAGTAGTTGTATATTGTCACGTCAGTTTTTACACATATTTAATTTTATTCACTGCTTTACCGCATTGAGTACATGCAGTCTCATGTACTGTGTAGCGTTTTTTTTTTAATTATTTATTATATTCATTTATTTATTGTTTCCCTTTTCCCTCTGCTTTTTTGCGCCTTTATTTCTCTATTTCTCTCTTTAATGCGACATCAGTAATTATAGTGTCTGGAAACCGATACCACTAACTCAAATTCTAACACCAAATCTGTTTTGAGTTCACACATCCTTTTTTTTTTGAAAAAAAAAACAAAAACAAAAAAAAGAGCAAATTTATGCAATAACTAAATTACTAGAGTACTTAAAAGGGAATACAATTCATCCCACTCCGTCCCGCTACGGTAGCGGTAATTATTTAAAATTATCAAAAAGTAAACACACATCAAAGGAAAAAACAAACAAACAATCATAATTATAATTATAGCTATTATAAAAATAAATAAATAATAATAATAATAATAATGAGGCACGCATTCACACTATTGAGAGTTTATGAGAAGCGTAGGGGCCACGTTTTTTTTT
>NW_027124724.1:27977-29374 GCF_001457755.1 Trypanosoma equiperdum | reverse complement strand
GGCTCTACGGTGATGGCTGATGGCCGCGCCAGGGGGAGGGGAAACTCTCACGAAAGCAAAAATTTTTTTTTTTTAAAAATCCTGTTGTGCCTATGCATCTTCAGTAACATTATAACGCTGAAACGTTTGCAGCACATGTGACCTCGGAAATTTTGCACCGTGATCCTGGTTAATTGTAATTCCTTTCGCATTTGTGTTGCAATTTTGGTCCTCTCTGCATTTGTGCTTTGTGTTTATTTTATCCGCCCAAAGAGCGCCGGGTCAGCCTGTATTCTCATGTGAATTATTCGTTCCTTGAATGGTCTTAACGTCTGTCCTGTCTACTAATAAATAATTAGAAAAATATTTTTACTGATTCTTTTTGCTTTATAATGCTCTACAATAAGTTTATACATACGTTACTTTAACAAATGTTTGTTCTTATATTCCTATTGCTGTCCACGTTGATCCAGAAATAATCATAGTATTTATAGTATTTGACAACACAATATTATACTGTTGGGAACAAACATTGGCACTTATTATTATGTTTAATATAAAAATTCTTCGATATTAACTCGGATGTGACCAATATTTTCTTTCTTATTATTCTTTTTCTCCACAGGTGGATATTAGTAAATCCCATCATATTAAAAACCAGAATCATTACCATCTCTGAAGTTTTATATGTCCATATTTAAGTGAAATATGGTGCTAATATCCCCTTGTATTACTTGCGTTTGTGATGCAATGCCGGTCATTCGGGTTTTTACTATGTATTTTATTCTTTTCCTTTTCGTCTACCATTTTTACCCCTTCATAACACGTGGTGTTTTTATTTTACCAGCACACTGGATTGTGCTTCACCATCATTTTCTTCGCCATCATATACTTTCGGATAATTATTCCCTGCATTTTTTGTATAAAACTGCGCAATTTCCATTTTTTGCATGTATAACTCACCTACTCCCATTGCACCCTTCCAATTGATTTAAGTGCTTCTACTTCGGACGTATGTTTAGTCATTAAGACAACTCCTACTGCAAAATTAGTATATATACACTTACAATACACTTCTATCTTCGCCATTATTATTACTATCATTGCTATTATAATATCAATAAAACAATCCAAAATAAACAAAGTTAGCAAATTAAAATATCACACATTTTTTATAACTTATCACACTACTACTTTATAACCATTGGCCGCTTTCATGCTAAAATTTTTATAATTTCAATAATCTTCCATATTGCAAATGATTGACAGACAGTGTTTAATTATATCAAATTTTAAACATTTTTATAAATTTCATAGAGCTGAGAAAATATCTTTAGAATTCTCAAAATGCTACAAAACTTACAAAAGCACAAGCCATCAAAGCCAATTTCTTATTGAGAAAAATAGAGGGATATTTT
>NW_027124724.1:19364-27967 GCF_001457755.1 Trypanosoma equiperdum | reverse complement strand
TTCGCCCTCCCATTTGCAATCCGGAGATTTGCATTCTTTCTCTACTTTCCCTTTGCATTTCTCTGTTGTTGTTTTCTCTCCTTTTTCTGTTGCTCGTTCTCCCTCTACTGATTTTATTGGATTGTATTTGTTTGTCTTTTTATCGTATGTGCATGTTTTATCTTGGCACTCCTTGGCCTTGTTGTGAAACTGTTCGCATATTTTTTTGTTTGTGTAATCATCCTTTGGTGCTGCCGTTTCTGTTGGGAATGCAGTTTCTGCAACATCAGGTTCTGGTTGGCTAGTGTAGTATAGTAGTAATTTGGAATATTGGTCGCTGCCTCCGTCTAGGTTTTTCAGTTTATTATCCTTGACGTTTATTCCCCACTCATTGTCGCTTACTATCGTTGTCTGCCGGATGTTTTTAAAGTAAGTGTTAACAAAGTCGTCGGGTGTTTTGCCCAAAATTTCCCTCAACTGATCCTTCTCACTGTTTGAAGTGGCGAAAGCTGCTGTTTTTAATGTCTTGTTGAGTTGTATTTGCGCGGTCGCTTGTATAAAGGTGACGTCGTCGAAAAGCTGATTGTAGATCGCCTTGTCGGCTGCTGTTGGTTCGTCAATGTTAATGCTGTCCAATGCTGTTTGGGCTGCCTCTGCCTCTTTGTACGTCGGTTGGTTTGTGGAGGCTTGTAGGTTGTTCATGCCCGGCACCGCTAGTGTGGGGCCGGCCGCCATGGTTATTGCGCCGCCACCATAGTAAATTGTCCCTCCGGTCACGGCGTTATTGGCTGGCATCTCTCCTTTTGTTGTGGGTGTGCCGAAGAAAGTACAGTCTGCTTTGGTGTACGTGGCTGGGTCGTCTATACTGGATTTGGCGGTTACCGCCTTGAAATTTACGGGTGCTGCTCCTGCGTCTGCGTACCGTTGGAGCTGCTCTGGCGTTGTCTGGTCGCATCCTGGGACGTTGTCGTTTAGGCCCGTCCACGATGCAACGGAAGCTCCTGTGGCTGCTGTTATAATGCAGCCGCTGCCGCTTGAAGTTGCTCCGGAAAATTGGCTCAGCAACGACAGAAATTCCGTTGCATGCCCAGCAGCTAGCCCTGCACGGACAGAAAAAGTTAGCCCTGCCGTTGCTGCGCCGTGGAAGGTTGTTGTTTTTGTTCTTTAAATATATCGACGTTGGTAGCAACTGCTGAAGCTAACTTGCCGACGCGTTGCATTTTGTTCATTTCTGCATAAATAGCCAGCTGGTTTCGTGTAATGGTCAGCTGCTTGATGAACGCTTGAGCTGCCGTCAGCTCCGAGTTGGCATATTGGTGCGATTCTTTTAGTTCTCCATCCAGCGTGCAGATTGATGTGAACTCAGAGGCCGCAACTGCATACGTTGCGTTGCGAGCCTCAGAAACCGTCAGCATTGCGCTCAAAAGTAGAAGACGTAGGAGGGCACGCTGCGCCATGTGTTTCTGCATCCTTTGTTGTTTTACTACTTGAAAGGTGACTTCCGTTTTGACCCTTAGGTGAACACAACCCAGTCGGCTGGGTAAAACTCGCGTTTGCGAAAACACGTATAAATTAAATCAAACTTGGTTAAAGATAATCACTCCAATATTTCGTCTTTGTCATATGTTCAACTTATGAAAAAAATTGGTTTGATAAAAGAAACCAACGATTATCAAGACCGAAAAATATTTTGACACGTTTTCACATTATGTCCTAGTTTATCTATATATATATCTGTCTAAAGCCTTTACCATTTTATGTTCTTGTGCGCTTCTATTGCGGTAAAACTCGTGTTGTGGGAGTGAGTCTGAAATAACGACATGACAGTGCAGTTTAATTCGTAAACATGCTCTTTCGTATTTTTCACTGTTGTCATATCTTATTGCTGTTCTATTTTGACTATTTGCTGGCAGCTGCGATATTTCTGCACTCTTTTGCTTTGACGTTCTCTGATATTTTACATACATGTCAGGACACTGTGCATTCATACACAAATAATACGTTCCGTGAAAGCTGTAAACGTCTTACAAGCGTAGAAATACATAATTGGAGGAAGATGGTCATCGATTCTCTATACTTCACTAAGATCCTCCATTGGTTTATATACACGGTTTATTCACAGTGGTTTCCTCCGTGCTTTAGTCAGCACCGTCTGCTGTAGATATCGCTGCGAATATTTTACTTGTCGGATCTGAGTCAATCGTTAGAATCCTAATTTTCATGGACACAGCTTGTACTTTTTTTTGCTACGAAGATCTCTTGTTTATTGCTGGGTTTGGAGGTGCCAAGAATTTGTTTATTCTCTGTGTTTTTTTTTATAACAACAATACTATCAGCTCCTAAACGTTATTTTACAAATCCTTACCACCACTTCACCATTTTAATTATCTTACTTGTTTCTATTGTTTGACTACATATAGTCTTCAGCACAACTCGTGACTATATAATATTCGTATATACACACTTACAACACTCTCCCATATCTCACTCACAACACTCTCCTATCATTATTATTATGATTATTATAATCAGAACTAATATCCATAAAATAAACAAATTTAGAGTAGCATTTTTTAAATACTACATCTCTTTACAATTTCAAACTCACAGGTCACTATGATCACAAATTTAGTGTTTTTAAAATTTTTTTATTTTTATATTTACACATATAAATCGAAAAGTATATAAATAAATCAAACTCTCACAAAATAGCTTATTTAATAAAATTGGGCAATAATCCTTTTTAAATTTTAATTCTAGAAGCAAAAATGCAAGCAAAAGAAGAGGCTTATGAAGGACAAAAGAATTGTTTCCTGTGGTGTTTGTGGGTTTTCCATCTGTTCCTGTTGCTGTGGTTACTTTAGCTACACACTTTCCCCCCTTGAATACGCAGCCATCTTCATCTTTGCACTCCCCCTGTGGTTTATCCTTGCATTTTTCTTCTTCTTTTTTGGAATCAGTTGCTTCACCGACTGCTGTATTCTTTGCTCCTTCAAGTTCCTTTTTATTTTTTTGCCCTCTCAAGTAGCTTAGAGTCGCTACCATGCTGAAGGGTGTAGTCAAGTCACTTATCTTCTTATGCTCGGTGGTTTTCTCGCTCCTTGACATAATGTTTTCTGTTTCAAGTTTAGTGATGAAATTTTTGACAAAGTCATTGTTAGTGCTGCCATAAGCTCTTTTAATGTATTCTGTTAAGGGCTTGGATTGTTCTGTGTCGTCGAGGTCAGTTTTTTTTTTGAAATTCCGGTACACAGTTGCGCAGAAACGTTTGGATTGTCTTCCTGTTGCTGAGAGTCTCACCTGTTGCTGTCCGGAGCGTTTTCCCCTCCCCTGCTTTTGCTTTTATCGCCTCACAGATGGCCTTGGCTAGTTTTTGCGCTGGGCTCATAGCTTCCGCTGATAGACCGCTGACTTCGCCGCAGTTCGTTGTCCTGCTCTCCTCTTTGAATACAGGTACTGAACTTTGAGCGTTTCCTGTGGTCGCGGCTGCTGTTGTGAATTCGTATTCTGCAGAGCCGCCGAGGTTGCAGCTCCCTAGCGCTTCTTTGATGCCGGTTTTGCCGGTGGAGTCGCTCGGACAGTTGCTGCTTGCTGAGCGTATGGATATCGCTGTTTCCTTCAGGCTTTTTACTACATCAGTTGCGGCTGTTAGTTTTAAGTTTAGTATGTTTTGCTCATTTAAAGGGTCGTCTGCAAAAGGATTGCCTTCTCCTGCCTTTGTCAGGCTGCAGCCGGCATTATTGCCTCTGGCTATTTTGAGTGACAGCTTGGCTGTGTTTGCGCTGCTGTCTGCATTCACTGGTGTTGTAGAATCTACGATTTTGTAGCTGCTTGCCTCTACCGCCATCTCCAGCATACCAAGATGCTTGGCTATCGCCAGCTGTGCCTCTTTTGCCTTTGCCTGTGCTGCCGCTTGTCTGCTGTTCAGTTCGGCCAGTTGCTCTCCGGCCTCGGCTGCTAGTGCCAGTAGCAGGCACTGTTTGTCAGCTGTCGGTGCCGCTTCACCGTGCAAAGTCCACATATGTTTTAAGTGTTTCAGGTCGGTTAGTGCGGGCGTCGCAGTGCTCGCCGATTGCCACAGCTTGATGCTTAGCTGTGTTAGGTATTCGTGTTCTTTGCAGTTGTCTGAAATTTTGTTTTCTTCCTTTGTGTGATCAGGCCCCGCTTGGACTGCCTGCAATTGCAGGACCGTTGACACTACTACCAACCGAATGCTTGTCTTGATCGCTGCCGCCATTGTTTTTAGGTGTAAGCAAGGCTTGTCGGTCTGATGGCTTTCCGGTCGTTACTGGGCAGATCTCTGTGGGTTTCTGACGCCAGCCTACGCTTCGACGGAATAAAATTATTTACGTGGCTTTCTCTCCCCTAAAAGGATTCAGAACTGGTTGAGAGGGAAACTAGTGGTTTTATCTTTGGACTGAGAAATCTAATTTTCTTCTTCTACAACTCATTCTCGCTCCTAACATATCAACAGCACTCGTCATCCTTTGTATTCTTTCACTAAGCCAAATACCTTATTTGCATTAAAAGATATATCCCCATGAACTTTATGCCTAACATCAGGAGTATCCATTGGGTTAAAAAACACGGTCGCCACCACTATTTCTGCGGTACGATCTGCATAGTTTTGTTAGGAATGTAGGAAAACATTTTCCTGTATCATTGCATTCTGTGACACCATACATCATATCACCTTTTTTAGTAAATATTTTCTTTTCCTATTTTTCCTCTTCTGTTATTTTTTCCGACGCTACTGATAACACAACGAATGAATTTCGCTTATACACCAGACTCTGTCTGTCCTTCTCTATTGCCTCCCTTATAATCTTACGTATTACAATGCATATCGTCACTTTTATGTTCAAAACTGTGCGTAATCGACATCCTTCTCTCTCTTTGTGTCTCCTTAAATAATACACTTCTTGCTCTTGCTCTTTCTCTCTCTCCCTCTATCACTTAGAAAAATAGTATCATCACCATTACTACGAAGAATTTTACATTAGCAAATCGGTTGGTCTCCATTTAATTTTATAAAATAATATTCGTATATACACACACTTACAAAACTCTCCTATCATTATCATTATAACTATCATTATTATCATGGCTGTTATCCTAACTAATATCTATAAAATAAGCAAAGTAAAAAATTAGGATATTTTTATAATGACACTCAATTTTTATATAGCCCTACTATTTTACACCCAAAAGTCAAGGTCATGCACATTATACTAAAATTACACCAATTTGCACATTTTCATTAAAAAGTGTTAAAATATATTAAATTTCAGAAATTTTATCAAACTATCTCAAAATAGAAAAATTTATGAACCTTACACTTATGAGTAAATTTATTTTAGAATCATAATTATCGAAACAAAAATTCAAGCAAAAGAGGAGCCTTATTAATCACAATAGAATTTCTCTCTGTTGTGTTTGTAGTTTTGCCATCATTTTTAACTTTCATGTTATCTTTTTCTACCCATTTATCCCCTTTTAACTCGCAGTTGTCGCTGTTGAAATCATTCTTTTCCATGTTCGCATTATTTTTTGTCGTTACTTTCGGGAATATTTTGGACATTTGTGGACTTCTGTTTGTCAACCTGATGTCCAAAGGTTATCGAGAGGCCCCCTCTTACATCCGCCACTGTGCTGAGTAAAGCCTCGGTTAGCTCTTTTTTGTCCCCTGACATTTCGTAACTCAACTTGCTTTGCTACAGTGGTTGTATTAAAGATGCTTGTGGGTTAGTCCTTTATTTTCCAAGAGGCGTCCTAACTGCGGCTTTAAGAGAATTTTCATCAACTCCGGCTTTCATATCAAGGTGTACTATTAACTGCGCGTATGTTTGTGCTATGGTATCGTTTATTAGCTCCTCTGTGCTTAGTTGTGTGTGCCTCCATTCCTGTATGAGCTCAACTTTCCTGGCCTCGCACACCGCGTGTCCGATGCTCTTTGCGGTTATGATGAGGTGTGGGTTTGCTGTTTTGTCGACGCATTTTCCTCCCACGTTGTCATTCTGCGTTATCGGTGTTTTTGTGGGTGCTGTTATTGGTGGTATTACCGGGGGCATTGGGACTCTGAAGCCGTTTGTTGCGCCGCTGAACTCTTCTGCGTTGTTTATACGAGCGCCTTTGCCAATGACTGCACCGTCGTTGTTACCCGAATTACCTGCAACGTGCACTGCCACTGGTATCGGGTTGTTTGTGAATGCAGCCGTTGCTGTCGTCTTCAGCTTTGTTAGTTTGTCGACTTCTTCGCCTGCCTTTCCTAGGTTAGTGTTTGTGATCGCCGCTTTGTCGCATTTGACAGCGTCGTCAGTAGTGAGTTTTAGAGTGACTGCGCAAGTCTTGTCTGCTGATGTTGAAATGCAGTCTGGGTCCGCATCGGTATTGAAGGCTGCATTGCCTACTGCTAGACTTTTTACTCTAGGTTGCTTTACTGCTGTGAGCAGTTCTGCTCTCTTTTTGAGCACGTATATAGCACGCTGAAGGTTTTTCGTCTTTCCATGCATCTGAGCCCTTTGCTTTAAGCGAACATCAGCTGTGACTGCAGCCAGCAGTGCATAGCCTCCGGCTTTGGGTATCCATAAGTTTTGCTCGTAAGCTGCTGTTAGCATGGTCAAATCCTCGTTAAGGTCGGATAGCCTCTTCCTCGTGTCTTTTAGCTGACTGTCAAAATAAGATGCTATGCTTCCGTTGTAGACTACTTCATCGCACAGAGTTGTTATCACCGTTGTTGACTCCTTCTGTTCGGCGTTTATTCTCGACTGCGTTGTGACTGATATTACGAATGCTAGCGCCAGAGGTCTTGGTAGCATTTTCAGCTTTGATGTACCTTTTGCACGTCCTTGTAAATCGCTTCAGTTAGATCTTCCTTAGCCTGAGCTGCTTGCTATGTTCTAGCAAGAAACAGCTTGCAGTTTCAACAAAGGTGGAGGACACTTGAAAGCTCTTTTACGATAATAACAAGCTTGTCGACTTCGGGAATTTTTACCTTAGTGAAGCGGCTCACATCGGCTTTTGTTACGTACTTTACCCCTTAGCTGTCCATAGTTACAATTTTCGCCGTTTACCCTTCTTTGTGACTATGATTTCTCCACAGTTTCTTCCTTGTGGGTTGCTTGTGTTCGGCGGTTATTTTTCTTGAATTCTCCGTTACTGCTTGTCAGCTGTATGGAGGTGACGTTCCTTTGTTTTACGCTGTTATTTGCGAAATTACCCTCGATCCCTTTTCACCCCTTGATCCCTTTTTACATTCTTCTAGTTCAAATAATCCACAGCAACTCAATTAATTGCTTTGGTGTGCACTTAGTCCTTAACATTAGGAGCAGGAGGAAGGTTCAAAAGCCAGTTGTGCGAGTTGGTATTGGCTCTCATCTACTCATTCTTGTGTAAAATATAGGTTTTAAAGTTTCTCTGCCGTTTGGTAATGCTGAATTCGCAATGGTCTATCAGTTAGAGCGCTTGGCCACGAAGATATTTTAGGTTCGTCTGTGTGGTTTGGTCTTCTTACGTGTAGACATTTTGCTTGTTGGGGTGGAGATGCCCCTAATATTTGACTATAAATGCCTCTGATTTAGAACTTTAATATCGTCTTTTCTTCCTTTTGTGTCTCTTATCCCTATGCCTCTCTTCTTTTTATCGCTTTCTTTTAAACTTGAAAACGCAGAAATCTGTAACGGTAATTGAAATCTCATGAAACGTGGCTGCATTTTTCTAGTTTATGTTTTATAAGGTAAATTCAATTGCATCATTGTAATTTACGTTGTTTATAATCTGCTAAATCTTCCATTTAAAGTGCATCGCCGCTCCTTTCATGCCTGACCCTTTAACACAACTAAATGTTTGTTTTTTTCTGTAAATTATATAATTCACCTTAATGTATTAGTCATTAAGGTTCATTGTTTAGACTCTGTCTTTTGATGCAATAAAAAGTTTACTAGCGCTTTACGTGTTTGTTTTGTTACGTTATTCTTCTTCTCTGTGGAAATTCGTCTAATTTGAATGCTGCTTTCTGATTTTTCTGAAATGTTGGATACAATCCTTAGTTGATTGCATTAGGTTTTTGTCTTTCTCCGCTTCATTATAGAGATAAACGTAATTTCAGGAAATTTTTAAGGGTAATATCAGCCACATTCTTTCTGTTTGGTTATTGTATAACTATCATAGTACTTTCAGTGTAAAAAATGCATTATTCAAAGAGATATTGTGCCCATATAAACAATATTTCCCTTGGTATCTTTACACACGTAGTCTCACGTTTCTATAGTTAAATCGACTGCATTTGGAATATACAATGCACTCTCTTTCTCACATCGTCCGCTCCCCAACCTTTTTTGTGTATGATTGTGTTAATCGTTATGTTTGTGCATTAAGCTACACAAATTCCATTTCCTTCGCTTCCTCACTGCTTTTCTGCATTTTCTTAAACTATATTCATCGCACACCGCCTTTCACTTATCTAATCCTGTTGCATTTCCGCTGTTTTTAATGGGTCTATTTTGGTCTTCCGTTTAATATATACCACAGTTATTATAATAATAGTATACTTACACATTTACAACATTCTCCTATTATTATTATTGTTATTATCATTATTCTAATTATTATTATTATAGCCACTT